>NC_056751.1:506892294-506932294 GCF_019279795.1 Protopterus annectens | reverse complement strand
CTGGAAGGATTACGGCGAAGTACTTACCTCACTTGGAGATGAGACAGGAAGCAATGAGATTGCAGCATGGTTGGCCCCATTGATGAAAAATCATTTTCACTACCACAGGGTTGAGAGACCACTCATGAGTGAATAAGATGGACCTGCTCAATTTGTCTGTTAGAATGTTGGACTTTGCTGGAATATGCTTTACCAAAAGAAAGCATCCAGAATAACTTGCCCACTGCCAAACTCTCATCACTTCTCAGCTTAGGGAGCAGGACTTGGTTCTCCCCTGCTTGTTGATGTACCAGACAACCAACATATTGCCTGTATGAATGGCAATCATCCTCTGAGGGACAGCATCTTGAAATGCCTGCAATGCTAATAAGAATGTACCCATTTCCAGGACACTGATGTGAAGACTGGTCTTCAGCTGGGACCAAGTGCCTTTGATCATCCTTCCCAAGTAATGCCCCCCACCCTATTTGGAAGGTGTCCATAGTTACTATAGCTGTGGGTTGAGTAAAGATAAAAGGGTGGCCCTAAGAATCCTCTCTTGTTGGAGCAGAGAGAAGGTGTTGTCTAGTAGACCATTGTACTGCAAGCATCCATTCTGATGCCATCATGTAATATCTTACTAGGGATATAAGAGTTAAGGAAGCTGCCATAGATCCTAGGAGTTGTAAAACCAGCAGAATGGTGGGGAAGGAAGAGAGAGTAAGTGTGATGCTTGACTCTGTAATGTATTTATTCTTGAATGAGGAAAGTTTTCAATTTGGGTAACTGAGTTCAGACAAACACCAATGAACTGCAGGACTTGAGTAGGGGAGAGCTGAGACTTGGCATGGTTTATTGTTCTGCCCAGTTGAAGACATAGTTAGAGCAAGTAGTCCCTGGCTAGAATCAGTAGAGGCTTGGTGGGAGCAGAGATGAACCAGTTGTCGAGATATGAAAACATTCAGAATCCTAACATTCTCAGGTGAGCTGCAACCACTGCCATGCACTTGGTGAGCACCTGGGAGCTGTGGTGAGACCAAAGGGCAGAGTTCCAAATTAGTAATTACTGGATCCCAGGCAGAAGCAAAGAAACCTCCTGGATTGCTTGTCTGTTTTTATGTGATAATATGTATCCTGGAGATTTATCAATCACATCCAGTCATTCTTGCATAGAAGTGTCAGAATAGACTAAACTGTGACCATTCAGAACTTGGAGTATTTGACATATTGGCTTAAGTGGCTGAGACCCAGGATAGGTCTCAGGTCCCTGTTTTCCTGTGGCACCAAATAAAACCTTGAATAAATTCTGAATCCTTGTTGATTTGAGGGGAAACATCTGAATGACTCTTTTTTCCAGCAGTATTTGTATTTCTATGGCTGCTACTTTTCTCTGACTGTGTGGAACATTTGGAAGTTTTGCAGAACAATTAGGAGGCTGTAGGGAAAAAGATATGTAATAATCTCTGGAAATAATCCTCTGCACCTAAGTGTCTTTGGTGATGGCCGTCCAGTTTTTTGGATGAAGTGATACCGCCCCAGCCTGCCTCCAGAGCACAGAGTCAGGCAACCCTTCAGGAGAACTGATAGGGTTTCTCAGAAAAGGGACCTCTAAAACCCTGATTTTGTGGGCCTTTCCTGCCATGAGGGCATTGTCTATTATTGGAGTCCCCCCCCCCCCTTTGCCACAGGGGAAGCTATTCCAAAAGAGTTCTGGGAAGAGCCTTGGAACTCCTGGAACCACATTTTCTTGACACTTCTTTGATTCCAGGATACGTTTTTTTGAGGTGTAAAAAAACAGATCCCTATGACAGATGAGGTCTTCCCATCTTGTTCACTCCTGGACAAGATATCTTTAATTTGCTCAGCAAGTTATTTCTTGGTGGCCACTGCTACCACCATAGCATCTACTGGGGTGACCCTTGCTCCTGTGGGCATGAACCCTTGATGCAACCAGGTACTTGTCAGATCTTTTAGGAATTGTCTCCATGAACTTTTGACCCTTCCATGCTCAGTGGGAGATGAGGTCCACCATCTTGTTCACCGGGGGGATTACCCAAGATGTAGCCAAGCCAATTCCAAAAGCCTCGAGAAACAATGACTCCTCTTCAGAAGGGGGTCAGAAAACCAACCACCTGTCTGTCTCAAAAGCTTGAGTATTCATTGAAGGAGACATCCTAACTTGGTGATGTGGGGGACCCTTCCCCTTCATCAAAATCTGTGTCTTCTGTCAGGGATTCCTATGGGGAACTTAAGTGCTCCTCTTACATGTATGCTCCAGAGGAGGCTCCCTGGTGCGATGCTCTGGATAGGACTCGTTAGTGTAAACTGAGTCCTGAATGGGGATTGTCTCAAGGTTTGTACAAGCTGGCTGTCCTGATTTGACAGGATATATTAGGCTCCAAGACCACAGTAGACAGTTGTGGAAGGGGTGGACCTGGGAAGGGCAAGTATGTCTTATCCACAGAGATGGAGAAAGCTCTCCCTACTACCTTGAAGGCTGAAGACATAGGAGAATCAAGAGCCACACTGTCAGGAGCCAAGATCAACTGCCTAGGATGGCTCAGAGCATCACACTGACTCTGCTTTTAGGCAGAAGTCAGAGCCAAACTGTCTAACACCAAGGCCTCAAGAGGAAGAGATGGCTCCCAAAGGCATTGGAGTCAACCTTAACCTCCCTGGATCTGGTGCCACCTCTTCATCTATAAGATCTGTCAGGCTCTGACAAGGTCAGAACCCACTAGATCAGAAATGTTGAAGAAGATGAAGAAAGCCAAGCCTTCAGATCTGTTGTAAATAGATTCAGGATTCTTGGGTCTGATGGCTCCAAAACTGAAGGTCAGATCAGAACAGAAGTCAACAACTGGGTATGAGCCAATAGCAGGCTCACATGTCCAATGGGAGATAGAGAATGTTTTTAATTTCCAATTGAATCTGGGCCTGGAGAAACTTCCTCATAATCCTGTCCACATTACCTTCAGTTAGGCTCTTAGATGACCTGAAAGATGATGAGATAGATGGTGGCTTAGAAGTTCTTCTTGTAGCCTCTTGAAGGAAGAGTGAATAGATCCAAGAAGAAATTGGCTCAGGGGTAAAGCTGGAGGAGCAGTGAACCAGACATTTCAACTCTGATATTGTCAGATCTGATGAACCTGACAGATCCAATATTTTAGAAATGTTGTTCAGGTTGAGCTGAACCTGAAACATTAGAAGGATAGTGATCAGGAGATTGTTTCCTGCCATCTTTGCCCTGGATTGGTGAATCCCTTTTAACCTTCTCAGGAGGCTTTTTGAAAAGGGGTTCTCCAGAAGAAACAGAAGATGGAGATGAAGATGTTGAAGTGGTTCCTTCAATACCAAGTTATTGTGGTATGCAACCAGGGCATGGTGGTTGAAACCCGCACATATTTCACATTCAGTGGCTAAGTAAGTACAGCCCAAGCAATATACATGTTCCTGGAGGGCACCTGAGCTGGGTATCTTGGGCCCACAGGAGATGCATTTATTAAACCCAGTTGGCTTACCCAACATTGTATGTACCTAGAAAAAGAAAAGGAAAGAGAATAGTAGAAGAAATAGACAGAAGAGAGATTACCAATGATGGTAAACATGTATAATTACCAACAATAGTAAAATGGAGAGGTGCCCGTACACAGGTAACAGTAGGAAGGAAAATATTCAGGTACATAAAGGCCTACATAAAAAAGGGAGATAAACCATAACAAACATCTTTTTGTATATATAATGTTATAAATGAAGTAGAGAGGGGAGGAAAAAACAGAAAAAGTGTAATAATAAAAAAGTTATAAAGATAGCACTTATCCAAAAATCACTCCAAATGCCTGTGCTACACAGACCATGCCCATTTGCTGAAGTGGCAAATGAGATCTGTGGTAATTCTAACTAAAAAGGAGGATTATGGGTTGGGGGAGCTCAAACTATTGATCAAGTCTATAGAGGTGGCCGAAGTTGGATATGAGGTCAGATCCAAAACCCATCAGTTGAGGAAAGCACAAAAAAGACATTAATGGCTCAGGCACTAGAGGATCTACACAGGAAAGTGAGAGAAATGATGAGGCACAGCCAGCTGACATCTGGAGTAGGGGCAAGGGCTGTATGCCAAGAGTGCAGATTCTGTGCAGAATCCTTGATGGATAGCAGGAATCAGCAGATGTGCTTTGCCTTACAGAAGGCACAACCTTTGTGGGGATGCCTCTTGCAGATGTGAGAGATATTTCCCTCAATTACACCTATTGCACACCATGCCTTGGGACATACATGCGTGAACAAAGGGAACTGTGAGGGCTGTGCAGAATACAGGAAAAGAGAAAGAAAAAAGAAGGAAAGAAAGAAAGAAAGAAAGAAAGAAAGAAAGAAAGAAAGAAAAGAAAGAAAGAGAAAGAAAGAAAGAAAGATTGCATTGGCAAGCTCTATGAAGCTGAGGGATAAAGCCTTCACTGTGGCCCCAAATGGCATGTGCTCCACTAGGAGCATTGGAAGAGCCATGCAGGAGTGGTGGAAGTGAGCGGCTGATGCTGGCTCATCTATCCAGCATAAAGGAAGATGGTCCTCTCTGCAGCAATGCTGAAATCAAAAGGCATTGGGGTTATGACTGTTCTGCATAGTTGCTGAGGTGATATGAAACATGTGCATATGATATATACATGTGCCACCCCAGGACAGTAGTGACTGGAGGAGTCATAAGCTGCTATGGGAAGGAGTTAGGCTGGGGGTTTAGGTCATGTTCTGAAGAATATGATAGCCTACTCTAGGAATCTGACACTTACCTCTAAGTGGAATGATTGTCCTATCTAGGAGCAAATGGATGTAGAGCTCTCAACTTGTTTAGGGAATAAATAGGCCAGCTCTAACCCTTTGGAAGAATGAAATGCCCAAATGGGTGCCCAGGAAAGGAGCTTGAAAATGATCAGCATGGAGACATAAAAAAATGTGATTCTCCAAAATATTTTACTTCCTGGGGGAACAAATGGGTCCACTGGGTGAGTGGGAGGGAGGTACAGTTGTCAATCAGGAATGACAGCAAAAAAAAATCATCCTTTCATTTCCTTTCCCTTCTTTAGACTAAAGAAGTTTAAATAAAATGGGTATACCTAAAACCAAACAAATGAGCTAAATGGCTCTTCAAATACCAAATTAAAGAAACTAGACCTTCATTAAAAGATAACTATGACATGCTGGCATGATGACTCATATCCTAACATATCTTTCACATGTGGAACAAACTTCCAGTACATGTAAAACAGAGTATTACTCTTGCCATATTCAAGATAAACTTAAGATAACTGATTGAACAGCTTCAATTTTTTTAGCCTGTTTTTCTTGCTCAAGTACAGTTGTGTCAGTCCTACTTGCCTGTAACAGTATATGTTTGAATTCTTCACTGCCTCAATGGCATTTTGGGTTATCTGTCAAGGTAACCCGATACTGCCAGCTTTCAAAAGCTCAAAATCTTCTCCCTCTCCCTTTCTGTGACAGCTAATTGGCTGAATGCATCCTGAGTGGGAAGTCTTTAGATGTTACAAGAAGTGAGTATTAAGTCTTTTTCTGCCATCCAACAAGAAAGTCATCTGACGCTTCACAAGATCCAGTGCTGATTTTTCCAGTTTACTGCTCAGATAAGCCTCATTTGGAAACCCCCTTCCTCTCATTTTATTATTAGATTTATTATTTTCTTTCTATTTTTATGTTTACTTAAAAATATATTTACTTTAATGTTTTATTTCTGTCAGTTTTTACATTAATTCCTGTGGGAATTTCTACTTATAGCAGTGTTTATTTTGTTTCAGTCTTTAACAAATTAGTGTTTTTACTGTTTCTGAAGAAACTTTCAGTAATTCTCACAGAAGTTCAGTGTATATGTATGTTGTTAAAAGCTAGGAGGTGTTTCATGTAGTCAGAACAGTGAATTAATCATGCCTGCTTTAATTGTTGTTACTCTGCTTTATTTTCATCTTTTCACAGGAAAATATTGAAGAGCTTGGATTTTTCAGCATTTATATTTATTTACTATATGTATGTCTCTGCTCTGTGTGTTTTTAACATCAGATCACGATTTCACCACAAACACTGTTATATAAATGTACCATGGAGATTTTACTCTAACAAAAATTTAGTTTAAGTAGCTATTACACATTATTTTATGGTAGCTTAATGTGGTTAAGCTGTGTGGAGCTAATTATTCACACTGGTTTGGCACTTTGGTTGCTTTGGTGTTTGGACCTTGTGTACTGGAAATTTAATTTCTGTCAGTTCTAAAATAATTCTGAACACATTTCAAACTGTTTTTATGATAACAGGAAAGTCTGGCAGAGTTTAGTTGTGTGGGGGACCTACATATTACTAGAAACTTTAAGTACTTATCATGATACATTATCTGGTACTGTTAATTTATTACTCTAGCTGGCGTTCTCTTCCCTGTATTGATAGATCGTAACTGTGGTTCCCCCCATCAAATCTGGTTGCACCTAAAATGAAAAACAAATGAAAAAAATTTGCCTCAGCCTATACTTATTGCTTTTGTCAGGGCCACTGCTCAGCCCTCAGGCTACTTAACATTTGCCCCATCTCCCTCTAGAGTATGCTTTACCTGCAACTAAAGAACAGGGTTTAGACACATCCTGTTAGAACAACCCCATTCCACTACCTGGTGTATGAGAGAATGAAATCCTTTAGGTGTAGGAGTTGTATTGAGTAAGATACTCCTTGCCAGATAATATTCTGTCCCCATATATTTTATCTAGTAGTGCAGTTCACAAGGAAAAGGAAGCATAAGCTTCATCATATAGTTTATAATCAGTTTATAGCTGTCACTAAGACTAAAATGATTTCCTTGGCTAACAGTGCTCTGTAGACAACTAATTTTGGTGGTTGTGTTCCTTTACATAGCTCTAGTGCTGATCTGGCTATAGACCTTTCTATTGTTTCAAAAAATGATGCGGAATATGATGAGGAAACTGATAAGGATAATAGTGATTTTCTAATGGACATTTGGTCTAGACCCCCTGATTCTTCAGAAGATGAACCTGAGCTTAAGTCCAAAACAAGTGCTCACTTTTCCTCAGATGGTTGCTATATATTTTGATCTTTTAACTTGGGATCAGCTGGGAATGACCCCAGAGACAGACAGGACACATGACTTTAGAGAGGATAAGATGGCCAATTCTTTGGCTATCCCCCCTCTCTTACCAGCCTTGGAAGATGTTTATAAAGCTTCCTGCAGGACACCAGTATCTATTCTATCTATGTTATCTATTGTATCTGTTCCAGCAATCCCCAAAAAGGCTCAGAGAAAATATAGTGTCTCCTCAGATATGACAGGTCTCTTTCCTCATCTGACCACCGACCCAGCTGTGGTCTCTTCAGCTGCCTTTTCAGATGAAAAATCTTTGGCCTCATCTAATCCAATGACCCCTGATAAAGAGGGAAAATGGTTAGATCTTCAGGGTGAAATAATGCTCTTTCTAGTAGTCTAGCTTTTAAATGTTAAATTATCAAGGCTATGTGTGGAAATGTATTTTACAGTGTGCATACAGTTTGTTAAATTATCAAGGCTATATGTGGAAATGTATTTTACAGTGTGCATACAGTTTGTTAAATTATCAAGGCTATATGTGGAAATGTATTTTACAGTGTGAATACAGTTTGTTAAATTATCAAGGCTATATGTGGAAATGTGTTTTACAGTGTGCATACAGTTTGTTAAATTATCGAGGCTATACGTGGAAATGTATCTTACAGTGTGCATACAGTTTGTTAAATTATCAAGGCTATATGTGGAAATGTATCTTACAGTGTGCATACAGTTTGTTAAATTATCGAGGCTATATGTGGAAATGTATTTTACAGTGTGCATACAGTTTGTTAAATTATCGAGGCTATATGTGGAAATGTATTTTACAGTGTGCATACAGTTTGTTAAATTATCAAGGCTATATGTGGAAATTTATCTTACAGTGTGCATACAGTTTGTTAAATTATCAAGGCTATATGTGGAAATGTATCTTACAGTGTGCATACAGTTATTTAAATTATCAAGGCTATATGTGGAAATGTATTTTACAGTGTGTATACAGTTTGTTAAATTATCAAGGCTATATGTGGAAATGTATCTTACAGTGTGCATACAGTTTGTTAAATTATCAAGGCTATATGTGGAAATGTATCTAACAGTGTGCATACAGATTGTTAAATTATCAAGGCTATATGTGGAAATGTATCTAACAGTGTGCATACAGTTTGTTAAATTATCAAGGCTATATGTGGAAATGTATCTTACAGTGTGCATACAGTTTGTTAAATTATCAAGGCTATATGTGGAAATGTATCTTACAGTGTGCATACAGTTTGTTAAATTATCAAGGCTATATGTGGAAATGTATCTTACAGTGTGCATACAGTTTGTTAAATTATCAAGGCTATATGTGGAAATGTATCTTACAGTGTGCATACAGTTTGTTAAATTATCAAGGCTATATGTGGAAATGTATCTTACAGTGTGCATACAGTTTGTTAAATTATCAAGGCTATATGTGGAAATGTATCTTACAGTGTGCATACAGTTTGTTAAATTATCAAGGCTATATGTGGAAATGTATCTTACAGTGTGCATACAGTTTGTTAAATTATCAAGGCTATATGTGGAAATGTATCTTACAGTGTGCATACAGTTTGTTAAATTATCAAGGCTATATGTGGAAATGTATCTTACAGTGTGCATACAGTTTGTTAAATTATCAAGGCTATATGTGGAAATGTATCTTACAGTGTGCATACAGTTTGTTAAATTATCAAGGCTATATGTGGAAATGTATCTTACAGTGTGCATACAGTTTGTTAAATTATCAAGGCTATATGTGGAAATGTATCTTACAGTGTGCATACAGTTTGTTAAATTATCAAGGCTATATGTGGAAATGTATCTTACAGTGTGCATACAGTTTGTTAAATTATCAAGGCTATATGTGGAAATGTATCTTACAGTGTGCATACAGTTTGTTAAATTATCAAGGCTATATGTGGAAATGTATCTAACAGTGTGCATACAGTTTGTTAAATTATCAAGGCTATATGTGGAAATGTATCTTACAGTGTGCATACAGTTTGTTAAATTATCAAGGCTATATGTGGAAATGTATCTTACAGTGTGCATACAGTTTGTTAAATTATCAAGGCTATATGTGGAAATGTATCTTACAGTGTGCATACAGTTTGTTAAATTATCAAGGCTATATGTGGAAATGTATCTTACAGTGTGCATACAGTTTGTTAAATTATCAAGGCTATATGTGGAAATGTATCTTACAGTGTGCATACAGTTTGTTAAATTATCAAGGCTATATGTGGAAATGTATCTTACAGTGTGCATACAGTTTGTTAAATTATCAAGGCTATATGTGGAAATGTATCTTACAGTGTGCATACAGTTTGTTAAATTATCAAGGCTATATGTGGAAATGTATCTTACAGTGTGCATACAGTTTGTTAAATTATCAAGGCTATATGTGGAAATGTATCTTACAGTGTGCATACAGTTTGTTAAATTATCAAGGCTATATGTGGAAATGTATCTTACAGTGTGCATACAGTTTGTTAAATTATCAAGGCTATATGTGGAAATGTATCTTACAGTGTGCATACAGTTTGTTAAATTATCAAGGCTATATGTGGAAATGTATCTTACAGTGTGCATACAGTTTGTTAAATTATCAAGGCTATATGTGGAAATGTATCTTACAGTGTGCATACAGTTTGTTAAATTATCAAGGCTATATGTGGAAATGTATCTTACAGTGTGCATACAGTTTGTTAAATTATCAAGGCTATATGTGGAAATGTATCTTACAGTGTGCATACAGTTTGTTAAATTATCAAGGCTATATGTGGAAATGTATCTTACAGTGTGCATACAGTTTGTTAAATTATCAAGGCTATATGTGGAAATGTATCTTACAGTGTGCATACAGTTTGTTAAATTATCAAGGCTATATGTGGAAATGTATCTTACAGTGTGCATACAGTTTGTTAAATTATCAAGGCTATATGTGGAAATGTATCTTACAGTGTGCATACAGTTTGTTAAATTATCAAGGCTATATGTGGAAATGTATCTTACAGTGTGCATACAGTTTGTTAAATTATCAAGGCTATATGTGGAAATGTATCTTACAGTGTGCATACAGTTTGTTAAATTATCAAGGCTATATGTGGAAATGTATCTTACAGTGTGCATACAGTTTGTTAAATTATCAAGGCTATATGTGGAAATGTATCTTACAGTGTGCATACAGTTTGTTAAATTATCAAGGCTATATGTGGAAATGTATCTTACAGTGTGCATACAGTTTGTTAAATTATCAAGGCTATATGTGGAAATGTATCTTACAGTGTGCATACAGTTTGTTAAATTATCAAGGCTATATGTGGAAATGTATCTTACAGTGTGCATACAGTTTGTTAAATTATCAAGGCTATATGTGGAAATGTATCTTACAGTGTGCATACAGTTTGTTAAATTATCAAGGCTATATGTGGAAATGTATCTTACAGTGTGCATACAGTTTGTTAAATTATCAAGGCTATATGTGGAAATGTATCTTACAGTGTGCATACAGTTTGTTAAATTATCAAGGCTATATGTGGAAATGTATCTTACAGTGTGCATACAGTTTGTTAAATTATCAAGGCTATATGTGGAAATGTATCTTACAGTGTGCATACAGTTTGTTAAATTATCAAGGCTATATGTGGAAATGTATCTTACAGTGTGCATACAGTTTGTTAAATTATCAAGGCTATATGTGGAAATGTATCTTACAGTGTGCATACAGTTTGTTAAATTATCAAGGCTATATGTGGAAATGTATCTTACAGTGTGCATACAGTTTGTTAAATTATCAAGGCTATATGTGGAAATGTATCTTACAGTGTGCATACAGTTTGTTAAATTATCAAGGCTATATGTGGAAATGTATCTTACAGTGTGCATACAGTTTGTTAAATTATCAAGGCTATATGTGGAAATGTATCTTACAGTGTGCATACAGTTTGTTAAATTATCAAGGCTATATGTGGAAATGTATCTTACAGTGTGCATACAGTTTGTTAAATTATCAAGGCTATATGTGGAAATGTATCTTACAGTGTGCATACAGTTTGTTAAATTATCAAGGCTATATGTGGAAATGTATCTTACAGTGTGCATACAGTTTGTTAAATTATCAAGGCTATATGTGGAAATGTATCTTACAGTGTGCATACAGTTTGTTAAATTATCAAGGCTATATGTGGAAATGTATCTTACAGTGTGCATACAGTTTGTTAAATTATCAAGGCTATATGTGGAAATGTATCTTACAGTGTGCATACAGTTTGTTAAATTATCAAGGCTATATGTGGAAATGTATCTTACAGTGTGCATACAGTTTGTTAAATTATCAAGGCTATATGTGGAAATGTATCTTACAGTGTGCATACAGTTTGTTAAATTATCAAGGCTATATGTGGAAATGTATCTTACAGTGTGCATACAGTTTGTTAAATTATCAAGGCTATATGTGGAAATGTATCTTACAGTGTGCATACAGTTTGTTAAATTATCAAGGCTATATGTGGAAATGTATCTTACAGTGTGCATACAGTTTGTTAAATTATCAAGGCTATATGTGGAAATGTATCTTACAGTGTGCATACAGTTTGTTAAATTATCAAGGCTATATGTGGAAATGTATCTTACAGTGTGCATACAGTTTGTTAAATTATCAAGGCTATATGTGGAAATGTATCTTACAGTGTGCATACAGTTTGTTAAATTATCAAGGCTATATGTGGAAATGTATCTTACAGTGTGCATACAGTTTGTTAAATTATCAAGGCTATATGTGGAAATGTATCTTACAGTGTGCATACAGTTTGTTAAATTATCAAGGCTATATGTGGAAATGTATCTTACAGTGTGCATACAGTTTGTTAAATTATCAAGGCTATATGTGGAAATGTATCTTACAGTGTGCATACAGTTTGTTAAATTATCAAGGCTATATGTGGAAATGTATCTTACAGTGTGCATACAGTTTGTTAAATTATCAAGGCTATATGTGGAAATGTATCTTACAGTGTGCATACAGTTTGTTAAATTATCAAGGCTATATGTGGAAATGTATCTTACAGTGTGCATACAGTTTGTTAAATTATCAAGGCTATATGTGGAAATGTATCTTACAGTGTGCATACAGTTTGTTAAATTATCAAGGCTATATGTGGAAATGTATCTTACAGTGTGCATACAGTTTGTTAAATTATCAAGGCTATATGTGGAAATGTATCTTACAGTGTGCATACAGTTTGTTAAATTATCAAGGCTATATGTGGAAATGTATCTTACAGTGTGCATACAGTTTGTTAAATTATCAAGGCTATATGTGGAAATGTATCTTACAGTGTGCATACAGTTTGTTAAATTATCAAGGCTATATGTGGAAATGTATCTTACAGTGTGCATACAGTTTGTTAAATTATCAAGGCTATATGTGGAAATGTATCTTACAGTGTGCATACAGTTTGTTAAATTATCAAGGCTATATGTGGAAATGTATCTTACAGTGTGCATACAGTTTGTTAAATTATCAAGGCTATATGTGGAAATGTATCTTACAGTGTGCATACAGTTTGTTAAATTATCAAGGCTATATGTGGAAATGTATCTTACAGTGTGCATACAGTTTGTTAAATTATCAAGGCTATATGTGGAAATGTATCTTACAGTGTGCATACAGTTTGTTAAATTATCAAGGCTATATGTGGAAATGTATCTTACAGTGTGCATACAGTTTGTTAAATTATCAAGGCTATATGTGGAAATGTATCTTACAGTGTGCATACAGTTTGTTAAATTATCAAGGCTATATGTGGAAATGTATCTTACAGTGTGCATACAGTTTGTTAAATTATCAAGGCTATATGTGGAAATGTATCTTACAGTGTGCATACAGTTTGTTAAATTATCAAGGCTATATGTGGAAATGTATCTTACAGTGTGCATACAGTTTGTTAAATTATCAAGGCTATATGTGGAAATGTATCTTACAGTGTGCATACAGTTTGTTAAATTATCAAGGCTATATGTGGAAATGTATCTTACAGTGTGCATACAGTTTGTTAAATTATCAAGGCTATATGTGGAAATGTATCTTACAGTGTGCATACAGTTTGTTAAATTATCAAGGCTATATGTGGAAATGTATCTTACAGTGTGCATACAGTTTGTTAAATTATCAAGGCTATATGTGGAAATGTATCTTACAGTGTGCATACAGTTTGTTAAATTATCAAGGCTATATGTGGAAATGTATCTTACAGTGTGCATACAGTTTGTTAAATTATCAAGGCTATATGTGGAAATGTATCTTACAGTGTGCATACAGTTTGTTAAATTATCAAGGCTATATGTGGAAATGTATCTTACAGTGTGCATACAGTTTGTTAAATTATCAAGGCTATATGTGGAAATGTATCTTACAGTGTGCATACAGTTTGTTAAATTATCAAGGCTATATGTGGAAATGTATCTTACAGTGTGCATACAGTTTGTTAAATTATCAAGGCTATATGTGGAAATGTATCTTACAGTGTGCATACAGTTTGTTAAATTATCAAGGCTATATGTGGAAATGTATCTTACAGTGTGCATACAGTTTGTTAAATTATCAAGGCTATATGTGGAAATGTATCTTACAGTGTGCATACAGTTTGTTAAATTATCAAGGCTATATGTGGAAATGTATCTTACAGTGTGCATACAGTTTGTTAAATTATCAAGGCTATATGTGGAAATGTATCTTACAGTGTGCATACAGTTTGTTAAATTATCAAGGCTATATGTGGAAATGTATCTTACAGTGTGCATACAGTTTGTTAAATTATCAAGGCTATATGTGGAAATGTATCTTACAGTGTGCATACAGTTTGTTAAATTATCAAGGCTATATGTGGAAATGTATCTTACAGTGTGCATACAGTTTGTTAAATTATCAAGGCTATATGTGGAAATGTATCTTACAGTGTGCATACAGTTTGTTAAATTATCAAGGCTATATGTGGAAATGTATCTTACAGTGTGCATACAGTTTGTTAAATTATCAAGGCTATATGTGGAAATGTATCTTACAGTGTGCATACAGTTTGTTAAATTATCAAGGCTATATGTGGAAATGTATCTTACAGTGTGCATACAGTTTGTTAAATTATCAAGGCTATATGTGGAAATGTATCTTACAGTGTGCATACAGTTTGTTAAATTATCAAGGCTATATGTGGAAATGTATCTTACAGTGTGCATACAGTTTGTTAAATTATCAAGGCTATATGTGGAAATGTATCTTACAGTGTGCATACAGTTTGTTAAATTATCAAGGCTATACGTGGAAATGTATCTTACAGTGTGCATACAGTTTGTTAAATTATCAAGGCTATATGTGGAAATGTATCTTACAGTGTGCATACAGTTTGTTAAATTATCAAGGCTATATGTGGAAATGTATCTTACAGTGTGCATACAGTTTGTTAAATTATCAAGGCTATATGTGGAAATGTATCTAACAGTGTGCATACAGTTTGTTAAATTATCAAGGCTATATGTGGAAATGTATTTTACAGTGTGCATACAGTTTGTTAAATTATCAAGGCTATATGTGGAAATGCATGTTACAGTGTGCATACAGTTTGTTAAATTGTCAAGGCTATATGTGGAAATGTATCTTACAGTGTGTATACAGTTTGTTAAATTATCAAGGCTATATGTGGAAATGTATCTTACAGTGTGCATACAGTTTGTTAAATTATCAAGGCTATATGTGGAAATGTATGTTACAGTTTGCATACAGTTTGTAAAATTATCAAGGCTATATGTGGAAATGTATCTTACAGTGTGAATACAGTTTGTTAAATTATCAAGGCTATATGTGGAAATGTATCTTACAGTGTGCATGCAGTTTGTTAAATTATCAAGGCTATATGTGGAAATGTATCTTACAGTGTGCATACAGTTTGTTAAATTATCAAGGCTATATGTGGAAATGTATCTTACAGTGTGCATACAGTTTGTTAAATTATCAAGGCTATATGTGGAAATGTATCTTACAGTGTGCATACAGTTTGTTAAATTATCAAGGCTATATGTGGAAATGTATCTTACAGTGTGCATACAGTTTGTTAAATTATCAAGGCTATATGTGGAAATGTATCTTACAGTGTGCATACAGTTTGTTAAATTATCAAGGCTATATGTGGAAATGTATCTTACAGTGTGCATACAGTTTGTTAAATTATCAAGGCTATATGTGGAAATGTATCTTACAGTGTGCATACAGTTTGTTAAATTATCAAGGCTATATGTGGAAATGTATCTAACAGTGTGCATACAGTTTGTTAAATTATCAAGGCTATATGTGGAAATGTATTTTATAGTGTGCATACAGTTTGTTAAATTATCAAGGCTATATGTGGAAATGTATCTTACAGTGTGCATACAGTTTGTTAAATTATCAAGGCTATATGTGGAAATGTATCTTACAGTGTGCATACAGTTTGTTAAATTATCAAGGCTATATGTGGAAATGTATCTTACAGTGTGCATACAGTTTGTTAAATTATCAAGGCTATATGTGGAAATGTATCTTACAGTGTGCATACAGTTTGTTAAATTATCAAGGCTATATGTGGAAATGTATTTTACAGTGTGCATACAGTTTGTTAAATTATCAAGGCTATATGTGGAAATGTATTTTACAGTGTGTATACAGTTTGTTAAATTATCAAGGCTATATGTGGAAATGTATTTTACAGTGTGCATACAGTTTGTTAAATTATCAAGGCTATATGTGGAAATGTATGTTACAGTGTGCATACAGTTTGTTAAATTATCAAGGCTATATGTGGAAATGTATCTTACAGTGTGCATACAGTTTGTTAAATTATCGAGGCTATATGTGGAAATGTATCTTACAGTGTGCATACAGTTTGTTAAATTATCGAGGCTATATATGGAAATGTATCTTACGGTGTGCATACAGTTTGTTAAATTATCAAGGCTATATGTGGAAATGTATTTTACAGTGTGCATGCAGTTTGGATGATTTTGTTGCATCCTTACCTGGAGAGCAAACATCTTATATAAATTAAATCATTTCTACTTTGACTCAGGTTGCAAAACATACTTTGAGAAGTCTGCTTGAATGTGAAAATACCGTCTCAAGAAATGTTGCTTCATCTGTTTCATTAAGATGGTATGCTTGGTTTTGTAATCAGAACTTCTCTGATGATTTAAAAGTTTAACTTTTTAATGCAAATTTAAGTTCTGAATAGGTGTTTGGGCCATCGGTTACACAGATTCTCAAACACTCGGATGAAAAAGACAAATTAATGCATGGTGTGTCCATGATGTTTCATGTACCCAAGTTCTCCCAGATAAGGTATCTTCTTTCAAGGAGCAGAAAAAACAAAACTCCCTGCCAAACAAAAGTCAGGGATCCAAAACGAAATGGCATGAGGAGAATTCTTAGAAAAAAACAAGAGTGGTTCATTTCCAAAAAAAAATCAGCCCCCTGCAAATGAATGATAATGCTGAGTCATGAAGCAACCTTTCTCTTTCTTCCCCCTTCTCCCAGGCTCTCTCTCAACCCTATTGCCTTCCCACAAGTATTCCCAGAAAAATGGCTTCTGAGAATAATTTAGATATGATAAACTTGGCATTGGATAGAAAATCCTTCCACTTTCAGGAGAGTTACCCCACACCCTCCAAACGAGACACAGCTGTTTCCTCAAGTGCTGCAACACATGGTAGAAGCAGGGTCATAGAACCAGTGCTTGTGATACACAAAGGTAAAGGCACTGGTTCTATGACCAGTGCCAGTGCCTGTGATACAAAAGACAAAAGGTTTTGTTCTAGAATCTTTTTATTACCAAAAAAAAGAGAACTCCCGTGGACCTGTCCTAAATTGTCTCTTCTAAACACCTTTGTAAAAGTTCCAAAATTCAAAATACTGACCTTACAGTCAGTCCTACCATTTCTTGCTGAACACTATTTCATGGGACTTTAGATTTCAGGGACACTTACCGTCATATTCCTATTGTTCAGAGTCTTAGGACATTGTTGAGATTTGCTGTGTCTTGCTTATATTATCACTTTACTGCATTACCTTTTTTGGGTATCTACTGCACCTTGTGTCTTTATAAAGTGTCTGGTCCCAGTAGCTGTCTATTACAGAGTCATATGCATCTACATTTTTCCTTATTTAGATGTACTGATTGTGCAGATCCTGTATCCAGGAGCTTGGACTCTTTGCACAAGGATTCATCCTTCCTTTCCTAGGATGTTTGGTAGACACATAGTTAAACAGATGGTCTTCCTACAAGAAGACAAAGTTCTGATTTATCAGTGCATTTTCTTGGATTTCTCTCTTTAAGACATGGCCTCAGCAATGGAGCTCAGAATTCTGGGCTTCATGGCATCAATGATCCTGATGATACTGTTAGCCAGAATACACATGAGAAAAAGTCAATGGTACTTGAAGAATTGTTAGACCCAGCACCTTCACCCCTTGGATTTCCAGGTACTGGCACTGTGAGATGTGAAACAGGAACTGTAGTGGTAGAGATATCAATTGTCTCTGAATCTAGGACTCCACTTCTCTCTTCAGACTGCAGTCCAAATGGACTCTTCAGATTTTGCAAGGCAGTAGAGTCTATGGGAGTTCAAGTGTAAGCCTTGTGGGGTCCTCAAGACACTCCAAAGCACATAAACATAAAATGGATGTTGGTAGCAATTCATGTCTTAAAATTCTTCACCACTTATTGACTCTTGGTCCTCTTCTAAGTGGGACAGACAACACTTCTGTGATGTGGTATCTGAACTAGAAGTGGGTACAAGGTCATACCCTCTTTGTGGGTTGACAGTGATGGCTTGGGATGTGGCTCTACAGCATCCTTTGACTCTTCAAACCTCATATTTTCTATCAGAGTAAAATACAGTAGCAGACAGATGAAGCAGATCCTAGAGAGATTTTCATGAATGAAAGCTCAGTGTAGAGGTCTTCCTGGACTTGATCCAGATATGGAGACCACCACAAGTAGATCTGTTTTGTTTCCTTTTAAAACAGACAACTGACAAAAATATATCTAAAACATCCTTGCAGCTATGCTTGGAAGACAGACACTCTTATCATTCTCTTGTTGGGAATGGTCATGTATGCATATCGACCCTTTCCAGTGATTCCCAAGGTAGTTCTAAAGAGTCAGAAAGAATTACCAAAGACCATTGTGGTAACCCCCTTCTGGCCCATGTAAGTTTGGTTTTTCCATTAATTGAAATGGCCAAGGGCAATCACCACAAGCTTCCTAATAGACTGGATCTTCTAATACAGCATCAGGAATAAATAGTACACCCCAACTCAGAGCAGTTGCAGATGACAGCCTGTTTTGATTCTAATCTGATAACATTTAGGCACTTCTTCCCTGAGGGTGTGCAGCAGGTATTTAAGGAGGCAAGAAAATGTGCAACTAGAACTACTTATGTTTACAACTGAAAGAGGTTTTCTAGGTGGTGTCTAGCCAGTAATGAAGGTCCCAAATGTTTTTTGACTCCTCTGGTTTTGAAATATCTATGAGAGTTAATTGGAAATTATTTGATGACAAATGGTTTATCTACCTATCCAATTGGTCAAAAATTATGTTATCATCTGTCATCTGTAATTACTTACAATCAAGGCGAGAACAATCAGAAAGTACAGTTGTGTACACTTACCATAAATGTAGTTGTTTGATTGTATTCACTGTTACAGTCATCACTTGTGGGTTATCCCTGTTGGGTAGCCCTCGGCCAGTCCAATTACCAGAGTAAAGGATTTACCTCTTGTGTCGGCTGTCTGGGTACAGTGGCTGACGTCAGGTCATCAGGGCTATAAATTGAGACAGCTGATGCCATTACATCAGTTTTCGTGCCCCCAGTAGGTATGAGCCCCCAAGAAAGAGGAATTAAAGGAGGAATGTGGGAGTGAAACAGGACTGCAACAGTGAATACACTCAAACATCTACATTTATGGTAAGTGTACAAAACTGTACTATGTTCTTCATGTTTCACAGTTGCAGTCATCACTTGTGGGAGGATTCCCAAAGCTGAGAAAAGGGTGGATGAAGGAGTAGAGGGATTAAAGGCAAGTACCATATTAAGGGGATGCCAGCATGCCCTGCAGGACTGCAGATGTAAAGGCTGCCCTGGTACTGGAGAATGTAGCCAGCTGGTAGTGCTTGATGAATGTGTGGATGGATTTCCAGGTAGCAGTTTCCAAAATATCCTTAGTTGGAACCCATCTCAGGAAGGCAGTGGAAGTAGAGGCTGCTCTAGTGTAATGAGATCTGATATATTTGGGAGGACTCTTTCCATGAAAGGAATAGCAGAAATGGATGCAATGAGAGATACATTTAGAAATGGTCTGTTTGGAAATGGGCTTCTCCTCTGCCCCAGGAGCAAAGGAAACCAGAAGCTGGTCAGATTTCCTGACTGATTTGGTCCTATCCAGGTAATATCTCAATTGCCTATGTATGTCTATGGTATGCAAGATTCTTTACTCTTTATTTTGGGAGTTGAGAAAGAAGGTAGGGAGATGGATGGCCTGGTTGAGGGTAACCTTCGAGACCACTTTAGGCATAAAGGAGGGGATGGTCCTGAGAGACACCCTGTCATCATGGAAAATAATGAAAAGCTGAGTGGCCATAAGGGCCTAGAGTTCAGAAACTCTCCTGGCTGAGGTGGTGGCCAGCAAGAATGCAGTTTTCCAAGAGAGGTACTTCAGGTCAGCTGACGCAGCTGATTCAAAAGGAGACAAAGTAAATTTTTAAGGACAAAATTTAGATCCCACACTGGAGCAGGTGGTCATCTAGGTGGTCTGATGTGTGCCACCCCCTAAGGAACAGTTTTAATAGGTGTTGAGAAAATATAGGCTGCTTCAACTGGACAAAGGCAAAAATAGCCAAGGCATGTATCTTCATGGAAGAGTAAGACAACCCCTGTTCTAGGAGCTCTGCCAGGTAGTCCAGAACCAATGCCAGAGTGGCATGGGAGCTGTTGATGCCTTTGCTGTGGCACCAGATAGTAAATATTTTCCATTTGGCTAATTAGGATTTTCTGGTGCTGGGCTTTCTGGCCTCCTTGATGTTGTTTAAAACCTGCCTGCTGAAGGCTGTAGTATCATCCGCCTTTGGGGTATCAGCCATGTGGACAGCTTGAGAGTAGGGAGGTTTGGGTGCAGTACCATCCCTTTCTCCAGAGTTAGAAGGTTTTCTGAGAAGGGCAGGTTCATGGGAGGCTGTTTGGCCAGACTGAGGAGCAAGGGGTACCAGTGCTGTCTGGGCCAGTCTGCAGCAATGGGAATAGCATTTGGTCTTTCCTCCCTGATCTTGAGAAGTACCCTGGGGATCAGGGGCAAGGGGGGGGGTGTACACAAACAGGTTTCCCCAGTGGAAGGATAGGGCGTCCACCCTCCATGCTTCTGGATGGAACTCTCTGGAGCAGAACTTGGTTAGCTGGCAGTTCTCTGGGGTTGCAAAAAGGTCTATGTCTGGGTTCCCCCAGTTTCAGGTGATGATAAGGAAGGTCCCCCTGTGCAGCTGCCACTCGTGGGGATCCAGGAGGCTTCTGCTTAACTGGTCTGCCAGGGTGTTCTGTTTCCTTGGGATATATTGAGCTATGAGGTGCAGTCCCAGATTTGAGGCTGACTGCCAGATTTGCATAACTAAGTAACATTGGGGGTAAGAGTGAGTGCCCCCCTCCCCGCTTGTTGATGTACCACATTACTGTTGCATTGTCTGTCTTGATTAAGAGCACTCCTGGTCTCAGGAGTTCTTTGAAAGCTAGGATTGCCCTGTGCACCACCAACATCTCTTTTGGGTTGATATGGAGGTCCTGAAACTCCTGTTCCCAAATGCCCTGAGTGCACATACTCCCTTGGTATGCCCCCCAGACTGTGTCTGAGGTGTCTGTGGTGATAGTCTGGCCCTATGGGAGAGTGATGAAGGGTAGGCCCTTTTTATGGTACATGCCTCTGCCCACCATAAGAGCTCCTTCTTTAAGCAAGGAATCAGGGGCACTGGTGTTCTGTTGACTGTGAGTGCTGGCACCAGATGTTCCTGAGGTAGCACTGTAGTTTCCTCATGTGCAGTCTGGCTATGGGCATCAGCAGAATGCAGGAGGCCATGCACCCCAGTGCTCACAGGAATTTCCTTGCTGTGAGGTGGGTCCTGTGGGCCAGCTGTGTTAAGTATGTGGAGGAACCTCTGTTTTTACAGAGGAAGGGAGGCTGTTTGAGTAGATGTGTCCAGTAGAGCTCCCATGAAGGTTAATCATCTTGTGGAGAGAAACTGAGACTTCTCTTGTTTGACAGTGAAGCTCAGGGAGGATAGGAGAGTTTGAACAAAAGTGAGGTCCTGCAGGAGTCTCTCTTTGGTGTCTGCCTGAATGAGGCAGTCATCCAGGTAGGGGTAAATCTAAATGCCCTTCTGGCTGCAAAAAGCAATGACAGGAGCCAGGCACTTGGTAAAGACTCTGGGAGCAGTTTATAAGCCAAAGGGCAGAGCACAGAACTGAAAGTGTTATGACCCTGCTCTGAAGCACAGGAAACTCTGGCACGACTTCCTTATGGGAATGTGGAGGTAGGCATCCTTCAGATCTAGGGTCATGAGCCATGCATGTGGCATCAACATTGGTAAGAGTTTGTGTAAGGTCAGCATTTTGAATTTTGGTACTAGGAGGGACAGATTCAGAGTGGATAGGTCCAAAATAGGGTGCCAGGTGCCCTCCTTTCTGGGTAACAGGAACAGTGTGGAATAAAACCCTTTTCCAGCCTGTTCTTTGGTACAGGTTCCACAGCACCTTGGGAATAAAGTTTTTGTATTTGACAGATGGCTTCTGTCCTCTGATTTGCTGGTACATCTGGGAAACCTGAATATCTGGGGCTTTATTTGAAAGAGAATCTGCACCTGCTGGTAATATTTTTAGGACACATAGATCTCAGGTGATGGCCTGCCAATTCTCTAGGAAGAGGGAAAGTCTTCCTCCTAGTCTCTCTGGGGGGTTGTGGGGCAGAGAGGGAGGTGTAGAGTCATTGTGAGTCCTTGGAGAAGGGAGGGGACTTAGAACCCCCCTGCCTAGCTAGGTGTTGCAGTGGTCCATTGTCTGATCTCTGTTGGCCTTGAGAGTAGTGCCTGGTAGGTCTGTCTCTGCGTGCCTTCCTCTGGATGGGCTTTGTTTGGGTAGGAAAGGACCAAAGCTTTGTGGGGAAGTTCCTGGTGAACCTTGGAAGCTGAACTTGCAAGAAATCCTTCATAGTCTGCATAGACTTGGCCTTATCTTTCATTTTCTTAATAACCTCCTCAGCTTTGAGTCCAAACAGCTGGTCCTTATCCAGAGGGGCATCCAACAATTTGGACTTTACCTGGTCAGTTAAAGGTTGTTCTCTTAACCAAGCATACTTTCTGATCACAGAGCCAGTGACTGCGGCCCTGCTGGAAGCCTCTAAGGCATAAAACCCGCAATGCAGGGAATGTTTGGTTACCTGGGAACTGGAAAGCATAAGATCCACTAGTTCACTGGTAGTACTGCTGTCTGGTAAGGTGGACATTTTTTGTTTTAGTAATTCCAGTACATTTTACTGGTATTTCAGCATATGAAATTGACAATTCAGGGCCCTAATGGCTAGGGTAGTCGAAGTTTAGGCTGTTTGCCTAGTCTGTCTAAAGACCTACTCTCTTTGTCAGTTGGAATGGGATTTTTAGAGGAACTAGCCCTAGCCTCCTTAGGACCCTGAATAATGACCTCTGGGTCAGCTGTTGGGTTTTTAAAAAAATACTTGTGGATGTCTTGCACCCTATAATATCTGTCTGGCTTCCTGGGGGCAAGTGGGAAAGAGTCAGAGGTCAGTGCAGAATCCAGAAAGACATCTCCCACCACATCCAGGATAGGGGGAATGGCCAGAGGTTTATGCTTTGGCAGGTCAAGGAACTATCTCAGTCTCTTCTTTGACTGAGGGCAATCCTGCACCTCCCAGTGGATATGTTTCCTGAAGGAATTTAAAATTTCCCCAAAAGAGAGGTCCTCTGGAGTGGTGGTGGCAGGAGTAGTGTCTTTGGCATCAGAATCCTCAAATGCTGCAAATGGCTGGTCTTCAGTGTCAGAGTCTTCTAGTTCTGATCCTTCTGACACATGGTTAGAAAGAGCCTCAGGAGAAGTGTCTCTCTTCCCTTTAGCTGGGGTGGCATTGGGTAGGCTGGCTTCCTCTAATTAGAGCGATTAAATCCTCTGCCATTCTAAGCAGCTGCTGGGACTGCGAGGCAGGCTGGAAGGAAGGCAGTCGGTGTCTGGGTCCCTGGGATGGGTCTTTTTAGGGATAGTCTTGGTCTTGGGCCTTGTGGTTTCAGAGGGCTTATACAAGGTTAGCCTAACCGGTGATATGGTCGTCAGTCTCTGCCTGGTGTCAGTCTTTGGAACTGTCTCTGTGGAAGCCGGTGCGTGCGAAACAGCTGTGGACCCAACTGCATGACTGAAGACCAATGTTCCAGCAGGAAAAGATGGACCCAGCAGCATACCAGACTCCAAACAGGTCTTGGTAGAGGCCTGCAATGGTTCCTTGGCTTGCGTCAGGGGCTGTGAAGGTACCTCACTGAGTTCAGCAACTGAAGTGGGATGAAGGCTGGCTGACTTCATACCGGAGTCATCTGCAGGCCTAACTTTCTGAGGCCTTTCCTTTTCTTTATCTTTCTTTTTTCTAGGTAATTCCACAGCAGCCTGACTGACCAACACCATACCATGATGAGGAAAAAGTGTCACGAAGTGTCTAGCTACAATTTCAGCTCTTCTTCTAATAATTCTAGCATTAAACAGGGCACAGAACCGACATCCAGGGACATTGTGGTCTGGGCCTAGGCAGATGACGCAGAGGGAATGAAAGTCTTGGTGTGGGATCTGTTTTCCACAACTGAGACTATTATTGACTTTCTCTGACATCGGATAAAAGCAAGAAAAGTTTCCCCAATGGGGTACTTAGCTTTAGATGGTTTCTACCTCACTCTGGCTGACTGATGCACTTGCGAAACTGCTTCTGCTTTGGGCTCCATGGCAAGAAAGACTGATGTAATGGCATTGGGTGTCTCAGTTTATAGCCTTGATGACTTGATGTTAGCTTTTGTACCCAGACAGCTGATGCAGGAGGGAAATCCTTTACTCTGGTATTCGGGCCAACAGGGGCTACCCAGCAGGGATAACCCACAAGTGATGACTACAACAGGGAAACACAAATAACATCTACCACTTCTGACAACAACTGGATGAAACTCAAAGAACTGCTAAATAAACAGTCACTAACCTGTTAGTAACAAAGACTATTTCATAAATATATAGAGTTTTTTCATACATATATAGTAGGCACATTTGTAAATAGTTCCATTTGTTATTTTTTGATATTCTTTATTCATTGTTTATTTGTTTAATCATCTAATTTCTATAAATACCATGTATGTTACATTTTGTTATCTATTTGTCAAAATTTAATAAAATATTTGAGCAAAAAAATATATGTTATCTTCTGCTCCCACAATCACCCAATCATTTTAGGATCATTGGGGATTACTAGGCTATCAACCCAAATGTCATTTTAAGCCTAGCTATTTCAACCCAATGTAACACCATAAAAGTACTAGTCAATACCCAAGACTGCATTTAATGATGACTGCCCATGTCCAGGATGGTTGTGGGCACTATTGCTGGTAAGAATTTATGGTGCCCCATCCATTCATCCAGGTTCCTGTTGAACAGTGTCATAGAGGTGCTCTGTTTCACATGAATTGCTAGCCTGTTCCAAAGATGTGGCAGTCTCTGTGAGATAAATTTGTCCCTCCAGCATGTCCTATTTAAGTCACAGACCATATTAAAGTCCTTAGAATGGGTAGCCTTAGACCCATTTGATTTATGGATATGCAGTAAATTCATTAGGTTCGGGTCTTGGGTTGCTCTGTAGACCAAGCATAAGTCTCCCCTAAGAAGTCTATATGATACAGAGAATAGTGACAAGGACTTTAGTCAGTCTGTGTAAGGCATATGCTGCAGGGCCTTGATTTTCTTTGTTAGAAACCTCTGAGGTCTCTCTAATTGCTGCAGGTACTTACTACGGTACATAGTGAGTGGGGCATTATACTCAATTATGGGCCGGATAAGTTCAGAGTATAGGGCGTTAGAACTTCTTTAGCTCTCGAGGTGATGCCTTTACTAATCAAGTGAGCTATGTGGAAAACTTTCCTTACAACAGTAGACATGTGGTGGTCGAAGTTAAGGTCGCTGTCAACCTGTGATTCCAGGTCCCTTACCATTTCATGGGCACTTAGGGTATTGTTATTGATTTGACAGTATGAATGGATATTGTTTGTGCCAAAGGGAATGATGATGCATTTCTTTGCATTCTGTTTGAGACAGTGACTAATACACTAGTTGCTGGTCTGTGTGAGACTCTCCTGGAGTATACTGACATCATTTGGGGATTCAATGATTGCACATAGTTTGCAGTCGTCTGCAAACTTGGTCAGCCACAGCTCTTTAGTTTTGATATGAACTTCTGAGAAGTATATACCAAACAGTAGGAGGCCCATCACTGACCCCTGGGGCACCCCACTGGTAACAAGTTGCTGTTGATGTGGAGTCACCTACTTTGATAGTGTTTGTCCACTTTGTAAGCCAGTTGGCACCCCATCGTACACCAAAGGGGTTTACACATTCAGTTTGCTAAGTTTACCAGTAATGCCTGAATATGGGATTGTGTCAAAAGCCTTTGCCAAGTCAAGGTATGCTGTGTGTACAGATTTGCCTTATCAATGGCCTTGGTCACACTTTCAAAGAAATCCACCAGATTCAACAGGCAGGATCTGCTCTTCATGAAGCTGAATTGGCTACGATCCAGGGTTTGGAGGTCACCTATGTCTTCAGTTATGAGGTCCATAATGATACATTCCATGGCTTACAGATGAGGCTGGTCAGGCTTATGGGTCTGTAATTCCCCGGGTCTGTTGCTAGACCACCCTTATGAAGGGGAATAACTGTAGCTGTTCTCCATTCTGCAGGAACAAAGCCTGTGGTAAGGCTATGATTGAAAAAGGTACTTAGTGGTGATGCTAGTTCATGTTTTAGCCTGTTTAGAAGACAGCCTGGGATGTCATCTTGTCTCATAGAGGCCGTGTTCTTTGCCTTGGACAGGGCTTTGAAGAACTGCTCTTCAGATATGTAAGGTGGGGGGGTTGGAGGAGGGTTTGTTGTACGTTAGGAGGGGATAAGGGAGTGAAATTTTCACCAAACCTATCCGGTAGTAGTTTTTCTGTCTTTGTGAGGTCAGAGTTTGTGTGATACTATTGGCCACCAGTTCTGCACATGCTCGGGTCCTACCCTTTAGGTTACATACATAGCTGAAAAAGGCCTTATGGTTATCCTTGGCAGTACTTGCTAGGTTTCTCTCAAAGGAGATCTTGGAGGATTTAACAAGTTGTCTTATTTGCCTGTTAATATTGAGGAGGGTGCTTTTCCATTATTGGGCCCTTTTCTTTGTTTTCTCAAGCAGCAACGTTTTGTATTTATTGTAGAGTTTGTTGATGTTGGAAGTCCACCATGACAGCTTGATTTTACTTGTGGCTCTAGCTTTGATTCTATCTGGTACCATCAGGTTTATACACTTATGCAAGTGATTGTACAAGGTTTTAGTGTAAGCTTCGGCATATTCTATACAACCTTGTACTACTTTTAAACATTCCCATAAAATACTATACATATCCTCATTAGGTCAATATTATCCCTCACCTCCCACAGACAATGTCCCACCACTCACTTCCCATCCCTCCACCACATGCTTAATACATTCTCATACATATCATTCTTGATCATAATTCCAACCCCTAGCTATACTCACCCCTAGCTATATTCACCGCTAGCTATATTCACCCCTAGCTATATTCACCCCTAGCTATACTCACCCCCTAGCTATATTCACCCCTAGCTATACTCACCCCTAGCTATATTCACCCCTAGCTATATTTACCCCTAGCTATACTCACCCCTAGCTATACTCACCCCTAGCTATATTCACCCCTAGCTATACTCACCCCTAGCTATACTCACCCCTAACTATATTCACCCCTAGCTATATTCATCCCTAGCTATATTCACCCCTAGCTATATTCACCCCTAGCTATATTCACCCCTAGCTATATTCACCCCTAGCTATATTCATCCCTAGCTATATTCACCCCTAGCTATATTCACCCCTAGCTATATTCATCCATAACTATATTCACCCCTAGCTACATTCATCCCTAGCTATATTCACCCCTAGCTATATTCACCTTTGCACATGCTGCTCCCATCAACCAAAACTCTGTCTTCTTTTATTACCATGCTTCCCTAGCCTTCAGTTTTAGTTCATGCAACATTACCATACAAACCCCTCCCACCTCAACACTGTCAGTACCCTCTCTCTTTAGTGGGTTGTCAGTTTTGTTCACATTCTCCGCAGCTAACTTAACCTCCCCCCTGCCCCTCCCGCTCTCATTTTTCCTTTGTAATCTTTTTGTTGGACCCCTGTTGTTGGATCCCATGAGTCCCATTGAGATGCTTATACTCCTAGCCCTACAGAAGTGTTTTCAGGCAATGAAAGCACAGCAACCGTTAACTAACAATCCAACAACCTACCTCTAACCCCTATCTATGTGCGAAAAAATCAAAACTCCTGACCCTCTCTTAATCTCTGCTACCACCTTCATTTCTCATTCATATTCTCCCACTAACTTCAAAATATAGTCCAAATCACTCCTACAACTTCTTTTTCCTCTAGAAACACTAATCATTTAACCTTCCCTTTACATCTGATGTAGTTAAACAACTCAATTCACCATCAACAATCTTGTACTCTCAGGTGTTATGTAGGAGACTTTGTCTACCTCTTACCCAAAGGTATCTCCCATCCTAGAGCCAAAACCAGAGTGAATGAGAGGGAAGGCTTTCATAGGCATGACTGATGCTTGGTGCCATAGCCATATGCTCAAGCTCAATGCCAAGAAATGTATAGTTATCCCCTTTGGGAAAAATCATGTACCCGTGAATTACCACATAGGTGGCAGTACACTAAACACCGAAAGTGTGATAAGAGACTTAGGGACACAGGTGGACAGTGGTCTCACCTTTGATAACCACATCACCACAACAGTCAGGAAATCCTTCTATGTGGCACACCTCATCACTAAGGGCTTTTCATCCAGAAAAAAGAAGGTCATTGTCCCACTGTACTCATCCCTCATTAGACCCATTATAGAATACAATGCCCTGTTTGGTATGTACCTCTCAAGGCATCTGCAACAACTGGAAAGGTCACAGAAATACGTCACTAAAAGAATCACAAACCTAAAGCAGATGCCCTATGCTGACTGTCTAAAAAAACTCCACCTACACTCTGTCGCATATTGTATACTCAGAGGCAATCTCTGCTTAACATACAAAGCCATGTCAAACCCAGAGCTGTTGGACATGCTACACTTAAAGAAATCCCAATCCCTCAGAGACACATGCTCCAGGGATCTAAACCTTGTCATCACAATGAACAAAACATGCTGGAGGGATAGGTTCCTGACCCAAAGACTCCCCAGACTCTGGAATAGACTGCCCATGCATGTCAAGCAGAGTGCCTCTTTGGCCCTCTTCAAAAGGAACCTTGATGATTGGATGGGAGATAGGAAATTCACCCCGGGGATCACGTCAGTCACCCTGCTAGACAGGGGTCCAGGGAAGTAAATACTGTGGGAAGAAATAGCCAGGGAATTGTTATGGCTAGGCTTGTATAGGCCCTAGAGCCGATAGCTTAGTACCAACCTATGTGCCTATTCATTGGGTGACATAGAGATTTATGCCTAAACATCTGAGTTTGTCTATAATACCTGAGTGAGGTATTGTATCATATGCCTTTGCCAGGTCAAGGCAGGCAGTATGTACCATGTTGCCCTTGTCCATGTCTCTAGTGACCTTCTCAAAGATATCCACCAAGTTTAGTAGGCATGACCTGTCTTTGACAAAACCAAAGTGAGATAGGTCCAGTGTCTGACGATTTCCTGTCTTTCTTTATCAGATCCACAGTAATTCTTTCCATGGCCTTGCATATAAGACTAGTTAATCTTATGGGTCTGTAGTTCCCTGGGATTGTTGATGGTCCTCCTTTGTGTAGAAGGGATGACAGTTGCATTTTTCCAGTCCCTAATGATGAAGGTTGTCAGGAGGCTGTGGTTGAATAGAGATTCTAGTGGGTCTGACAGGTCATGTTTCAAGTTATTTGGGAGGCATCCTGGGATATTATCAGGACTCACTGATGCAGTGTGTTTAGCTCTGTTAAATGCAATGAGGACATGTTCTTTAGTGATAGTTAGTGGAGAAATGGTAGAGGGTATTTCTTGGGGGGAAGCTGTGGGTGATGGGGAGGGTGAAATTGGAGCTAAATTTAATGGCCAGCAAATTTGCTATATCTCCCGGTTTGGTATAGGGTGCTTCATTTATTATTTGTTCAGTACACTTTTGGGTGTTTCTTTAAGGTTGTGTACATAATTGAAAAATGCCCTATGGTTATCCTTAGCCTAGGAGGCTATTTTTGCCTCAAAGTTGGCTTTAGTGGACTTGATTAGTCCCCTGAGATGCTTGCTGACACTGATAAGGGAGTTTTTTGTCTTTTGGGCATAGCTCTTCCTATTTTTGGATAGGATTTTCTTCCTTTTGTTGTACAACCTACTTATACTGGGGATCTGCCGATTGTGACTTGTTTTTGGAGTTTATCCTAAGTTTATTTCAGTTTGGTACTGCTGTTTCTATGCAGTTATTTACATGCATGTACAGGGTTTCAGTAAACACTTCTGCACAGGCCACCATATTCTCTGAGTTTGAGGGGATGGAATTTAGCTATGCCTTCACTTAATAGCAAGTAGTTAGTCTTGGAAAAGTTTTTAAAGGATCTGTGGTTTGTTGGGAGATCAGCCTTTGTATTTATTTCAAGGGTTACTGCTTTGAAATCTGATCTGACAAGTGAGGACATTATACAAGGAAGGTGCAACATTCCCTGATATTTGTGAGTGCCAGACCCAGGATATTTTCACCCTTTGTAGGTGTGCAGACTAGCTGTTCCAGGGTGTTTGTATTGACAAAATCCAGGAATCTTTGACTATACAAGTTAGCAGTTGTGTATGTATCCCAGTTTATGGTTGGGCTGAACTGTGAGTGACTCCAGTATGTGGTATGGCTATCCTGGGTCATAGACAGGGACCTACAGCTAGCAATATATGGCATTGGACCTTACCTAAGGTTAGCTGGACATGGAGCAGCTCAAGCATGTCCTATTGTTGAGATGCGCTTACTTTTTATGTAGATTGATACTCCTCCATCTCTTGTCCCTTCAGGTGCAGTGGCTGGTCTAAATGTGTGAAATGCATTATTGCCTTATATTACAGGGGTGCCTTCTACAGCTTTAAAACATGTCTCAGTAACTGCACAAATGTCACCATTCTCCAGGGTGACAAGTGCTTCCAGGGAGTGGAGCTTCTTGTTGAGACTCCCAGCATTGAGCAATGATTTTAGTTTATCTTCTATAAAATTTGCTGTAAGATGTATTAGATTTTCATTGCCTAAAAAAGGCAGTATAGAGTGGATAATGTTTTGGCCAATGTCCAAAAGCCTAGTGAGGACAGGTGCAGCCCATCCCCGGCAAAGCAGCTTGATCTGTCAATCATGTCCTTCCAAGCTGTCAAATATTGGACCCTCTTTGAATAACACCAGTAACTAAGCCAATTGTTAAAATTACTCATCTTCTGTCTATATTTTGGTATCATCCTTGGAGAAGGTAGAATGCTGCTTAGCGCTAGGCTCATACTTGCCACTCGTAATCTGAAAGCACCACCATGTCTCTCTTCATATAGTCCAGGGAGGTATGTCTCAGGTCATTAACACCCACATGGGCTATGAAAGAGTCATACTAGTACATGTGGTTCAATGTCCTGAGTGCATATGTGATCTGGTGGATTCTTGCCCTTTACAGGCAACTGACAGTGGCTGTCTCCTTTTTCAGACTGGTGAGAAGAGCATCAGTATGTCTCACAATATAGTCTCCAGTGACCAATATATTGGGTTGTGTGGCAGTTTAAGAGCTTAGAGGTTGAGACATTGTGAGATGTGGTTAAATGTGTGCTGGAGAGTGCTGTTGTTGTATAGTGTTAGAGAGGTTGCTGAGGGCAGCATATGGGAGGCCTTTAAGGTTTGAGTAGATTGCATTTAAGAACCTCAGCATATGTGAGTTTATGTGTGCCTGTATGTGAGAGCTTTTTCTTCAAAAACTTAGCATGATTACATATCTCGCATTCTGTGTCTGTCTGCTCAAGAATAAGGCAGTTGTTAGTTAACATGAGCAATTGCTACATTGTCTTAAGATGTCCATTTCCACCAGGGTGGCTACAGAGACAGTAGGAAAGTGTACATCCATTACTGTGTATCGTCTTTTTTGTGATCTGTGAGAGGTGGTGCAATTGGTTTAGACTTGGTCAGCTGGGAGGATAGGTCTCTTGGGGTAATGCTTCTCAGTGGGCAAACTAACTGCTCTGCACTCAGCTAGATACTTGAGAAAGCACAGGAAGTTTTATATGGAAAATTACAAATCTAGGTGTCTGCTTCTATAAAGGGCAATGCAACCCAGTGCTGCACAGCTCAGCACAAGTTTTAGGAGATGAGTGAGAGAGAAATCCAATCAGTAAACAGTAAAAATACAGTATAAGTATATACATAAGGCTCAAGGGCTCACAGCCTGCAGCAATTCACAATTATTTTGCTATTGTGAATGATACTACAAGACCAAGGTTCCTAGACTGGTAAAATGCAAACAGAAAAATACAGTAGAAATGTAATAAATGAGGCTCAGATCCTGCAGCAAATCACAATTATATCACTATTGTGCATTATACTACAAGATTAAAGCACTCAAACCAAGCAAAATACAAACACTAAAAAGCAACAAAAATCAAATAAGTGAGGCTCAGATCCTGCAGCAACTCAAAATCCTCCCACCACTCTGAGGGATACTACAAGACTAAGGTCCCGGACCAAGTTAAAAATGCAATCAGTTGACTTTTGGTTAAAACAAGTAAAATGCAGAAAAGAACAACACAAAAATCAGAATAACATGCTTAACAAACTGTTTTCTAGAATATAATCAGGGCTTTCCATGCACTAGACAGAGGATTATGTTCAAGTTTCCATCATGACCAGCTTATTATGGGTTGAGAGAAGGATGTCAAGAAATTCACCTCAAGAGCAAAGCTTGAGAGGAGAATCTTGGCATCCATGTTGATAGCACATAATAAAGGGTTATAATCAGTGACCAATCATAATTCTTTGTGGTGCATAGAGCTATATTTGTCCCATGTACTGTCAGTTACAGACATCTTCGTCTGAGCCACACAGCTGGGCTCCCATTCGTTCTGTCTTGCCCATTTAACACATTCACAAAAACTACATGCATCATGCAGTATCACAAAATAAGACCTCTCTCCTATTGTTAACACACTTACAAACTCTTAAAGAACATTTGAAGCAGTCAGTTACAAAAACAGTCTCTGCAAATTCTTGGGTTGGCTCCTGTAATGGCCAGTGTCCATATCACTAAATACAATGCCAGCTCTTGCCTGAGCCTTGCAGCACATCTGCCCGAGTCTTTACCTTTAAATTTACTTCCTTCAGATTCATCATAACTTCTTTCCCTCTCTTCTTCTTTAGGATGTCACCTCCAATTCTAGTTATTCTTCAGTTCCAAACTATGCATGACAATTCCAAACCAAGGAACAACTCAATAATTAAAGCAACTGAAGAAAGAACAAATACAGTGGAATTGGAACATGGTAAGGAGTCCTCTCCACAGCCCCATCCTCAGTGACTTGTTAGTTAGTGTAGTGATGAATTTATAGAAGTTGCCAGTACCCATCTCTTCTCTATCTGGCTACATTACTTAGCAATGTCAGCCTCTAAATCCACAATTCATCTCAGTCATCTTTTAGGGCACTCCACCCTTCATTGTACTTCTCCTAGCACTACCATCTACTTAGCTACAATTTCCTTTCTCCTTTTGAATTCTTTCACAACTTAACCACTGCTGATTCTGCTCCTTATTTTTCAAAGGAGACCTGTCCCTTACTCCTTCCTGCATAAGCATGGAGTTCTTCCCAGCTTTCTGTTGTATTCTTGGCACCTCCTTTTTCCAGGGCAGTTTTGCCACAAGTCCCTCCAATTTTCCAACCCTATGCACCTGGACAAACTCCATTACTTCTGCTACAAGAATGTTATTTGTTTGCAGCACCCTGGCACTCTAAGAATGAATCTGTTCAGGAACCTCACTTCTACCTGTCAGTTATGTATTTTCTCCCTTCACCATATCTGGATAGAGCCTGACCATTTCTTCTGATGATCTGTACCATAATATTTTACCCTGCCAAAATTCATGAAGCATCAATGGATACACTAGTCTGTACTACAGCCACTGCTCTGCACAAGCTCCAGATGTCTGGATATATGCATTGATGAATTACAACAGAGAAATCAGAACTTTTACTTTGCAAACAGCAGCATCATTTTTTTCTTCAACACCTCTTATTGAACAAGCTAGTTCTTAATCATTAAATGCCATATTTTTAAGATAAACTGCTGTAGCTTCTCAGTCTGAGCCACCTTATGTTCTAGCCTGGGGTCTCTCTCTCTCTCTCTCTCTTTCTTTCCCTCTCTTTCTCTCTCCTCCCTCCCCACTCCTTCTCAGTCCAGTCCCATCCTGTATTCTGTTTGTAACCATTGATAGTCAATTATCTACAAACTTTAAACATCCAAAGCTTTGCCCCTTCCTTTATACGAGCAATTCTAATATTCTTTGTTTGCGTCTGTCTCTCTTGCCTGAAGAATAGTGTATCCACTGTGGCCTGAGTTCACTGTCATTCCTTTCCTGTCATGTGATTCTTTTTTTTCCAGCTCACTATTATGCTGTTTATTACTCAAGTCTGTCATTTTCAAAGTTTCAGTCTCAACCTCAATAGTGGTTGTTTCCTGCCACATAGTCCCCATGTTCCCATGTTTAATTTAAGGTTATCCAGTTTATTAAGGAAACTGTTTTCTCAACTGTCTGTACAGTTTGTCCTTGTAACTTCCACAAATAACTCTCACCACTTATGTTCCTTGAGTGCTTTCCCCATAAAATCTCCCTCCACAATACGGTGAAATTTAACTTTATCATAGTGCTGATGCATAGCTGGCTTTAGGTACCAGTAAATCCTACAGTTGCTGGAGGCCTGAGCAAGTTATCTTATCCTGATGTTTTGTAACTTGTCTGCCAAACCAAGTGGGTAATAATAACTCTTATTAATAAAAACCTCCTTTAAAATGCAGAGATATCTCTGGTTATAGCAACAGTGTTTTGCCAAGTAACAGGCTTCACAATTCCATTAATATTTTACCACTGACATTGTGCCCTTGGGTTAGTAAAATCATGCTGATGGACATTCTGTCCACTAAACCTAACAACATAGCCAGGTTTAGGTACTTGCAATACCTGTGGCTGCAGGGGGAGTCCTTAATCATCACTGACTGTGTGGGGGCCCCACAAAAGCTGCTGTTGATTGGGGAGAAAAAATGTATTAATTTTCTGATTACCATCTTTAACTTGAATAGGGCTGTGATATGACCCTGTTAGGATAAAGCTGATAATGAACATGAACAAGGCAAACAAACACCAGAGAGATTGATCTCAATGCACACCTTCGATTTTAAGAATAGCTGATGCTTCCAATCTTCAGGGATGATTTTTCTCTTTCAGGGAGCTTTATAAATACTGACAGAACACCAGATGTTATAACTCTCAACTTCTTTGGTCAGGAATTCTGAGAAAAGCCAAAAATAATAGCGACTCAAAATCAGGAACACATTTTAAATATTACTCTAATTTACTTACAAAGTTAAAAGAATAACACATTTTGCATCAACATACATTTTCTTGGACAATAAGAATAAAATGGATGGCACAGTGGTACATCGGTAGTGTTGTCACATACAGCAAGAGGTTCTCCAGTTTGATTCTCGGCTGCGGTGCCTTCTGTGCGGAGTCTGCATGTCCTCCCTCCTTTTGTGTGGGTTTCCTCCGGGTGCTCTGGTTTCCTCCCACGTTACAAAGACATGCGTCTGGAGCATTTCTCCCCAGGCCTCCGCTTGAAAGAAAAAAAATAAGGCCAAAACTGTTTTCTTACTCATGATTTTTTAGGCCACCACTGAATTAAAAAGTTGGGTAAATATTCCAAAATGTATCCCAGAGCATCTATAACACTACTGGATTCTGGCCCTGGCTTATTTGAGTTTACTGTGCTGTCTTGGTCAGGAAAGGTGAGCTGAAAGGATGCAAGGAAAACAAACGTTGAACAGCTACAGTGAATTTCTTTCCTTAATCAAAATTTCTGTTCAAGCCATTACTGGATGAAAAGGTTGTATAAAAAGAAAAACAAATTAAAATGCACTTCAGAGCATACAGAAAGTTATGACTTCTTGAAAAAGCTAAAGATTTAAATCTGAGAAAAGGAAGGAAAATGTAATGTGCATAGTATGGGGACACAAATATGGGGGGGGGATAGATGGGAGCACTGGAGGGTGTGTGTGTGTGTGTGTGTGTGTGTGTGTGTGTGTGTGTGTGTGTGTGTGTGTGTGTGTGTGTGTGTGTGTGTGTGTGTTGGAGGTTGAAATGGTAGACTAAGATAATCCAGCATTGTTTAGATTGAATTACTTCTACTATCCTTCCTTCCTGATTCCTATAAAGTGAGAACTTTAGAGAATGTTTAAAAAATATATATTGCTATTACTAAGGTACTTAAAAGGACAGTCTAGATAGACATATTGTCTAATTCTGCCATCAAGCTAATTTAATGTAATATTCCCTGCTTGATACAAGTAATAGATTGTATAGGCCAATCAGTTGAAATAACCATGCTATTAGATATTGTGTGGAATGATACTAGCACTGTGGCAAGAAAGAGCTTGTGATGGCATGAGCTGGTGTGACCTTCATATGACCTTCATATGAGGAGGGGGGTAGAAACATGCAACAATACTTCAGATCACTGTAAGTGTATCGGTAAATATATAAAGTAGTCATATATGTATATCATACAGGAAATATTTTTGTAGAAAGGGAACTGCCTTCATTGAAACAATTACAGGTAGCCTGGCAAAGTCCACACTGGTACCTGCTTATGTCCTTACGTATGCATATAAAAAAGGTTTCTATAATAAAGTTATTAGCAGAGGATACAGTATCTATAATAATCTACACATTGTAAAGTAATAATTGTATTTATAAAGTTAACATGAGACATATACTGTACATGGACATGATAGGTAAAAGTAATTGAAATGGTTTTGGTACAATACAAGCTATACATCTTTATATAGCAGTAAGTTTCAATGAGAACACCCTAAATTCTGCAGAGTATAATAACAGAAAATGTTTGTTATATATAACAATAAGTCTTATAGTGCTTTGAAGCCATATCTGCAACTGGCACTGCAGTGGACCAGACATAAAGACAAGCTTAGATTTAATTTATTTTATTTTATTTTATTTCATTCATTCATTCACTCATTTGTGAAGTGGGTAATTCTCCTAGACACAAACCTCTTTTTTATTTTTCATTTCTTTTCTGGGGCAACCAGGGAACACTGTCTGATTACATGAATTACTCAGAGCCACAAAGTAGGCGGACAGAGGCTAAGGGACTCATACCTGAACTATAGGATGAATCTTGTTAGTAGCTTATAGCAATACACATCTGTGTTAATAGATCATTCTTCATTTCCTTAAATAAAACACTTAAACCCTGATTTTTTTAAGTTTCATTATTTGAAAGTATAAGATGCGTATACATCCCATACAAAAGCTATCATCCAATTTATGCTGCAAATAAATTTGTCACTGTATGTTGTTAGCTAATCTACTTTGAACTTTAGAACAAAATACCATATCAGCAGCTGTTTCTTTACACTTGTATACAAGCAGTGGTATGTGAGACAGAAAAAGAGATGACTGACCACAAATTATCATGCACCAGAATAGCTATGATACTTGAATAGCCTTTCCTAAAGAAAAATACATTTAAATGTTTGTTATGATGCAATACAAGCAAGTCGATTTGTTGGAGAGAATACAACTGCAGGATGTAATGAAATAACTGTGAGAATTGTTTTCATTTGTAGAATCAGGGTACCCTGCTATTTAAAATGTGGGCACTTTTCCGTTATCGGGGCAACACATGTCCTGAGCGGTTGGAATGTTATCACGTTGTTGCGTCTGAAAATGTGATTTGTTTGATGATATAAATATGTTTAAAAGTGATGTTCTTGTATTTTTAAGTGCTGCTGTTTATTAATGATGTGTGTGGCTTTTAGTTTACTTTCAGCGGTAAATGTACCTTTGCTGTCGGTGTCGCTAATTTCTCTTCTGTGTCTGTGTCTGTACTATGAAGTCACTCTTGTTTAAGTCAAGTACTGCAGATCATTGCAAGCTCCTTACAAAGATACTGGAATGTGAATTGATATACAAGAAACACACAGACGGGAAAGTTAAACATATATGCAGACACATTATCTGCATTTGACAAATAGAACAACTTGCACTTCTGTGGCTTACGTGTACGACAAACGTTAACTTGTCCACATGACAAAAAAAACACAAGATACTAAGCACGGAAAGTAAATATTATACGGCTGCTTGCTAAATTGTCGGATTGGGTGAACTGGCTACCGCTCTTTTATCTGATTGCTGTATTTTGCTGTCTTTCAAGTGGGATCCAACATACAGGACCGATTGCTTATGGATACCAAGATGTAGTGATGTATAAATGTAGAACTCCAGGAAGTAAGACTTCTCGGTAAAAGGATGAAGTTTGTCAGGTGTCCCTTGTGGTCTCCTTGAGTTTCTAGTTGTCGGCTGTCAATAAAAGGAAGTGGTTGCAGTTAGCGATCGGTTTATAAAAGAAGTCTTACTTCCCACCTTGACTCATGAAACTCTTTTTATCTGCCTGTACGTTTCCCTTGTATGTGCTGTTGCTGTGTAAACCGCCTTCTATAATATGGAGGTTAACAGTCACGGATAACGCTGTCACTTGAAAATGTATTTCATTTGCTGACTGTATATACTGACTGCATATACTGGTACTGTGCATGACAGTAAATATATTAATAAAGTCTAGAAAACCTGTAACCAGGCTGTATTAATGTATTAATCATTATGACTGTTATATAAACATCTGAATCGCGATAGTTGCGAGCTCATTAGAACTGTTGCCCCGATAACGGAAAAGTACCAAAATGTGTTAGATGAAATACAAGTTGTTACATTTAACGACATTTTGTCAGGCCCTTTGTGAAATGAAATTGCACCTCTTATAGTTGTCGTAATTTAAAAGTTAAATTACCATGTCTGTTTTGAATTATCTCAGTTTCTCATACAGTTGTGTTGGAAAGCTCACAATCTTTTTTATCCATTTTTAATTATTCATTTAGACAGTTGACTAAAGTATAGGTTTGCATCAGTATGATTTTTCTAAGTAATACAATACCTGTAAGTGTAATGCTTGGCATAGCTTCATGAAATCAAAGTTTCAGCATTTTGTCCCCAAAAAAGGGATGACTGAGAGATAAGCAAATCTGACAGAAAAAATATCAGGGAATATGATGAAAAGGTTAAAAAGAAACTGAGAGACATATTGAATTAGAAATATAGAAAGTGGAAATACATTAATAATGGAAAAGTCTGAAGTCTGCCAGTGTTCTGGCATCAAGAGATAAAGTTCTGACTGTGTCCCAGATGACTTGTATTTGATAAGTGTCAAGGCCACTGAAACAGCTTGTAGGAGGGTAAGAGTGAGTGGTAAACACCATCTTGTTCAACCTGGTAGGGAGCAGATTGGTGGTTCCAGTTCATCTATTGCCACTAAGCATGTAGAGGTTTATCTTGTGCCTAGTAGTGATGACAAGGGATGTGGGTTTGGTCCTACGATGGTATCCCTCAATGCATGTTTGTGAAAAAGCATTAACACATAAGGAGCTGGCACTGCAGGGACCTATAATGATGTGGGTGCTCATGTTTGCCACCACTGGGAAGATAAAGCTAAATACCTGAAAAGACCTGATAGATGCCTGAATGATGGTTTCTACAGTAAGGTCTTGCCCTGCATGAGTGAGTGAAACTAGAACTGGTACTCACTCTACAAGGAAGGAATGGATTAACAGGCTGGCATGACAATTAATGGTTGACAGGCATCGGGGATGGAAAAAATTTAAAATCCTGAAATTTCAGACATGTTATAACCTGTGTAAGCTGAAATTTCATAAACCAAAATGAAATGTAACTTCTGTTCTCAAATAATATATATTTAAATTCAGTAGTGGCTATAAATAACAGCTTGAAGTTATGGGAAAGAGTAGTGGAAGCTAAGTTAAGAAGGGAGGTGATGATTAGTGATCAGCAGTATGGTTTCATGCCCGGAAAGAGCACTACAGATGCAATATTTGCTCTGAGACTGTTGTTGGAGAAATACAGAGAAGGTCAGAAGGAGTTGCATTGTGTCTTTGTCGATTTAGAGAAAGCATATGACAGGGTGCCTAGAGAGGAGTTGTGGTATTGTATGAGGAAGTCGGGAGTGGCAGAGAAGTATGTAAGCGTGGTACAGGATATGTACGAGGGTAGTGTGACATTGGTGAGGACTGCGGTGGGAGTGACAGATACATTTAAGGTGGAGGTGGGATTACATCAAGGATCAGCTTTGAGCCCTTTCTTATTTGCAGTAGTGATGGACAGGTTGACAGATGAGATCAGACAGGAGGCCCTGTGGACTA
>NC_056751.1:506862294-506889794 GCF_019279795.1 Protopterus annectens | reverse complement strand
AAGATGGAAGCTCCAGGAAGTGTAACTGTTTAAAATGAAAATCAAAGAATGATTGTAATAAAAAATAGAAGCTTTTAACATTACAGTTTGGCATCTTTTGAAATGGCTGGAAGCTCTAAACTGAAAACAAACATTATGTACTTACCATAATGCGAGAGCCATGTTGTCTTGTTTCATCTAGGTCAACAATTGGGGTTATTGGATCTGACAGAATCCAACCTTGGAGCTTTTTTCAAAATCTTGGATCCAAGGCTTTGACAAATCCCCTACCTATAATCCCCCCCCCCATTACCTCAGATTGCATTTGCCTACTTTTAGCTATACTATCACCCAAAGAAAAACAATACAGGCCTAACTAACCAACCCAGTTAAATCATAGACATGTGTAACTGCTAAAGGCTTAAGATGACAATTTAGGATGGGGAATAGAGGGAGAGATGCTGAACTGGATGAAACAAGCCAACACAGATTTAGTTTTATGGCACGTATGTAACTTTCATATCCTATGTCATCTTGTTTGTCCAATTCAACAGCAGGGAACAGATTTCCAAGCTACCTCAAACAATGGGTGGCCTTAAGGAAGGATATTCATGAGTATGGTGGAGCCAAAAGTTGTACAAATTCTGGACTGTACATCCAACTTGTGACACAAAGGTATGAACTGTAGACTAAGTAGCTGCAGCATAAATCTTATGTATGGGGACCCTGGCAAAAATCAGTGGAGACAGCCCTTGCTGCAGCTGAATGAGCCTTTAGTTTGCCAGGTAAAGTTAATTCCCTTTTGTCATAAACAAGGGCAACACAGTTAGAAAGGCACATGGACAATGTTATTTTAGAGACTCCTTGCCCCAATTTATCTTTTGAGAAGAAAAGAAGGAGGGAAAAGTCTGGTCTGACTTTCTAATATCCCTAATACAGTGTAAATAAAATTTAGGTTGACAATGAATGTCCATCAAATGAAAAATATATTCTCTTTTGTTTGGGAAGAAGATTGGTAAATTGACTGTTTAATTAAGATTCACTTCAGAGGCCACTTTTGGAAGGAAATGGGGATTAGCTTGCAAAGGTAACCTATCCGTATGAAAGACAATATATGGAGATTTGCAAGACAATGCTTGTAATTCAGAAAATCTCCTAGCAGGTATTATTGTTAAACCCTTGATTTTGTATTCCTCCTCTGCCCTTGGGGCAACATCCATTAAAATAATTCCCTCCTCTGCCCAGCGGGTCTGGCAGCAGAAGTATCTTGGCCAAAACTCTTGGATTTTCAAGAAAGACAATAACCACTTTCCATCCTTTTGGTTCCAGGAAAAAGTCCTTTGTGGAGTGGAAAAATGTATGCCAAACGCAGACAGGGTCTTGCCCGCCTGTTTGCTTCTGGTAAGTATTTCTTTTACCTTAGTTCTGAAGAGGGTCAAACCATCAAAGGAAGCATTGATAAAAGACATCTTAAAGTATTCTACAAAATTTCATAGGTGCTTCCAAGCATTCTGATGAAGGGCAGTGCTGGTGCCTGCTGTCCTTGTTGTGCCATCAGCTGCATTAGAAAGCAGGTACATGGTCACATTAGTCATGTATTGAAGGATAGACAGCTGAGACTCCACTTATTTCTGGATCTCCCTGGCAGGATTCCTGAGAGGGATTTTAACAGCTTTTTGTCAAGTCCCTCTGGAAGTGAGTCATGTGAGCCAAGTAGTTCAGCACTGTAAGTGCAAATATCACTTAAGCATACATCAATGCCCTAGATTCTCTATTAGGGGCCTCAACAGATGTGCTCTCTTCCAATAGCTCCTTTTTAGCAGCTGCTGCAACAACCTTTGCATCTACTGGAGGACTAATGCTCTAGTGGCACTTATTTCTATGGGCAACCAAGATCTTAACAGGATTACATGGGATTTGCTCCATCACATCAGATTCCCTCCAGACTGAGAGACCAGGTCTATTAACTCATCAGCAGATGGGACCACCCATGTAGTAGAAAAGCCAGCTCAGAACACCTTGAGGAACACCAACTCCTCTGAAGAGGGGGCTTTGGTTGACACACTTCTCTTTGGTTCATCAACTCCACAATACCTCCAAAGAAAATAACTTCCAGAGATCATGGAGAACGTGCCCCTTCTTTGAAATTGGTATCCCCTGTAATAGACTCTGGAGTTGAGTCTAAGTGCTTTCTCTTACAGGATCATTTCCCAGGGCCCTTTCCAACAGGGGCTTCTGGGGAAGGGTCAGAATTTTAAGGGGAGCTCACCAAGCTAGAATCCCCAAGGCTAAGCAAGATTGAAAGCCCATGTTGAGGAGGATGATTGGGCACAGAAACAGGATCCACAGGAGGTCAGGATGGAACTGAGTGAAATAGAGACAACTCCTCTCTGGATATGGACAGAACCCTGTTAAATGCCATGAAAGCTAAAAGTCAAGTCCAGAGCCAAGGTACTGCTACCCCAACAAGTCAGAGATGGAATGTATCCAGCTCTGATATGACTCGGCTCTGAGGCCAACAATGGAATGGCATTGAACAGAATCAAAGCACTGATGGTCAGTAACAGTTCTGAAAACTTTGTAGTTGACCCAAACCCCATAAGCCTCAGCTCTGATACTTCAGTCTCGAGACTCATCCCCATTTAAGAAAGCTGGAGCTGAAAGAATGATGGAAAACATAAGAGTCAAAGTTGATAATACTGTTGGGTCTGATGTAAGTGCTCTGTGGGAGAAACTTGGGTCCATGGGCATCAGATCTGAACTACAAACCAGTACAGGAGAGACCAATGGCAGGGCAATAGGGAGCATGCCCAAAGCCACCAGAGGGGTAGGTGCTGGGAGAACCCCCAGCTGAGTCTGCATCCAAAGAAACTTCAGCTTCATCCTGTCGATGTCGGCTACCAACAGATTCTTTGACAATCAGAAGGACCTGAAGGACAAAGCCACTGATGGTGGTTGAGATGCACCTTGGTGCTTCTCTTATAAGAGAGGTAAGTGGAGCCTTAGGCTAACTGGCTCCATGGAGAAATGATAGGGGGAGATGGAGACCGGATTCTGCAGACCTCAAAAGCAGTTGGACACAAACATCTTGGTGTCTTCTGAGCTGGGCTAGGTTAGTTTGACAGGTCTGAAGATGGCATTCTGGTCTTCTCACCTCTTTTATCTGGTTCTCTCTCTCTTTCTTTAGTCTTTTACTTTAGACTTTTTGGATAAAGGAGAAGCTTATAGATTAAAGGTGCCAATGCTCCCACTTGGTCAGGGAGAAGGTCCTTCAAAGATAACGTATCTCGATGATCTTGTAAAGCCTTAGCTCCAAACAATATGTAAGCTTCACAGTCTGCCACCCTTAATGACAAAAACAAAGAGAGTGAGGGTCTCAGGGCAGAATTTTGTGGCAGTAAGCTGTACATTTCTTAAAGCCATTGGCCTTGTCAGAGATGTTTTTCACAAACAAGCACAACTGCACACACCAGAAACAACAAAAAGAAAAGGCCAGTTAAAGCCTAGGCCAAACAAAAAGAAACTAGTTTTAGTTAGGGAAGGTAGGTAAAGGAAACAAGTTTCTAAAAAATCAGAGAAAAGGGGAATGCAACATGGTAAAGCTAGCAAATACAATGAGATAACTACAGCAGATAGGTATTAAAAAGAAAGATCTCAGTAAAATAAGTAAAATATATAATTTCTCTAACCACCAGTTCAGAGCAATTGAATCACATATCTTGACTGATCAAGCAGCAAATGAGATCTGCGGTAATTTGGGGAGCTAAAAGGAATTATGGGTGAGGGAAGAGTCATAGCCCTGGATCCTAGCTCTTGAAAACAAGTGCAGAGGTTGGATCTGGTCAGATCTCAGTTGTTAAACTGGATGAAAAATACATCTGATCAATGTTTTGATGAGGGATGGTACTTATGGAAAGAAGTGGCAGTTAAAAAATACAGCTGCCTTGATACTGACCTTTAGTTTTCTTTCCTGATCTTAGAAACTAATAATTCTAGTCTAGGTTAACCAAAAATATAAACATATGTGACAGCCATATCTAAATGATGTGCTTTCACATCCTGAAACAAATGTTCAGAAAAAAGCCAAGCATAACTTTTTAAAGCAAATTAAGATGACTTGGCAAATATTTTTGTAACTTATAAGTCCACAATAAATGATGCAATGCTAAAATATTAACCAAACACAAGACATCATTGTTTCCAAAGTGTGATGCAAAATGACCTGATCCCACATAAAACGCTTAGATATTGTAGCTACTAATGAAACTGAACCTACTTTTATGCAGGATAGCAATGGGGGTCTTAACTGCAACATCTTCAGCGAAGAAGGCAGTTGTTAGAACACAAATGCTGTCTTATTTCTATAAATGCAGGATTTATTTTGTTGCAGCATACAGGAACACTATGACAACAGAAAACAGTAAGAAGTTAGTGTCTGGGAGTTCTGTTATTTCACAACTTTCCATCAACTAAAAGTTTAGCTATAAGCAAAGATGTATTAGTAATATTAAGGAGAGTGGGCATAAACTGTATATAGAAAACAAGTGCTATTTGGAAGAAAAGATATGGTGGTGCTGCAGTAGCGTTGTCGCCTCACAGTAAGATGTTGTCCTGTTCGATTCTCAGCTAGAGCGTCTTCTCTGTGGAGACATGCGTGAATGGGCATACCTTCATTGAAGGTTGTGCATCAGGGCTGGCAACTCGGCACGTAAAAATCTACTGCCAATCATTAGCGGACCGGAGTTCCGCTGTGGTGACCCCTAACCGGGAAAAGCCGAAAGATACAACAACAACAACTTCTTGTTGTAGTCAGATTGGTATACAATGTACTGATATAGGTACTAACATTTTTTTTAATTTAAAATATTACAGATATCCTATGCTCAGGGCCAGATCCAGCACTAGGCAGTCACTTAGGGCTCCATGCTGCCAGGTGGGCCCTGACCACAACATTAAATTAAAAAAAAAAAAAAAAAGTCAAACTTTAGGTACAGTGTGTAAGAGCCTTAATCTAACTGCCAGACCCATACATGTTAATGCAAAACATGTTCTGGTAACTTTTTAAGTGATTTAGAGTAGTCTGCCAGAGAAGACCTATGCAGGTCAAAAATGAGATGTAGATGTCCTTCAAGCATGTTTGCTATATGCAGTCATATTTCTGATCTGTGTATGACTCATGAGTTGTTGAACAAAAACTACTGCTTCACTGTTTATATTGTCTGTAATTGTTTTGCTTTATTCATTGCACTAATGAATGAATTAATTCATTAATAGGCCCAAATTGTATGATATAGTCTAAACATATTGCATTTTAGTAATATATTTTAGTAGTACCTTCTTTAGAGTTTCCAGCAAATGCAAAGGGTTTTACATTTGTCAGGTCATATAATCAGCATTATTTACTGATAATCAGAACCTTCTGACCTTGAACCTTCTGAGCTATAGAAAGCGGATATTAACAACAAATGGAATAGAAACATAGTTTTCTATAATCGATTTGTGGATGATGTCTTTCTCTTACGGGATGGCGATTTAACCTCCTTGGAACATTTTGTACAATTTTTGATCAACACAACTTCATTTTTGAAGTTTGAAGTGACATCTTCTAATACAGAGATAGAATTCTTGGATGTTAAGTTAATGTTAGATGATGCAGGAAGCATCAATACTAGAATGTATAGGAAACCTGTATGGCGCAATCATTTACTACACAATACTAGCATGCATCTCAGGCATGTTCTTGACAACATAGTGACTAACCAACTAACTCGAGTGTCCAAGCTCTGCACGAGGGATGAGGATTATAGGGAGCAGCAAATTAAACTTATCAATGACTTTAATAAGAGAGGATACAAAGTCAAAGAGACACAGACCAATGAAGCAACTACCTTGGAACTATGCTCTCAGAGGGGAAGACCCTATTTCTCGGACCAAGGTGAAATAGTTAAGATCAAGCGAAAGGAGGTAAAGTCCAATCTGAGATGCCAGTTGACATATAGTACTGACAATTTTGCTATTCGTAATACCATCAGAAAATGTTGGCTAGTGCTAACATCTGAAAACAAAATTAGGGAAATTGTTGGAGATCACCCCAGCTTTTCCTTTAAGAACAGGAAAAACTTAAAAAGACTATTATGTTATAAAACAGAAACTGAAGCTATTTCTGAAGACAGGAGTTTTCAGATGAACAGGAAAGTTGGAACATTCAGATGTGGAAGTTGCAAGGCATGCTCTTATATAAACATCTCAAATACTTTTACACATCCTCTGACTAAAAGGAACTATAAGTTTGAAGGATTTGCAAACTGTCGGAGTAAGAACATTATCTATGTGGCAACCTGCAGTCACTGCAAGGCATACTACATAGGGAAAACTAATCAAATGCTGAAGGAACAAATCCTAAAGCACTTATCTGACATAAGAAAAAAAGTTACCAGCAATGCACTTTATATGCATATTAGTATAAATGACAGTCATTCTTTCAAGTTCATGGCACTAGCTAGGCTTCATGAAACACCAAGAGGTGGGGATTTAGTAAACTGAACAGAAATTGAAGAGATGAAGTGGATAATGAATTTGCAATCAGATCAGTCACCTTAATGCATTTTTCCCTTTAAAACCTGCACTAAAAGGGAAAGCTCTTCAGCACTCAAAATGACATAATTAGAAGGGTGTGTATGCTGCTATGGTTACTAAATGCATCTAAGTAAGTGAACACTAGGAAATGAGGGTATTTAAGAAGTTCCACTGGCAAACATTTAGGATTTGAAAAAGGTATTATACCGAAAGCGCTTATTGTGTTTATTTTATTTTATCTTATCATCGTATATTTTATTAAAGTTTTGAAGTTTTAAGTGTTTTTAAGTAGAATTGGTGGCAGAACCATTTGTTTTTGGAGTTTTATATTTTGATGTGCTCTGCCTTTGGTGACGCTACTTCTTTTTTTTGCCTGTTTTGTTTTGCCTGTTCATTTTTTTTTTGCCTGAATCTTCTGACCTTCAACATTCCTTACGTAGCCATTGATGCATATTATTGCAATACAGTCTTCTTTACAAGATAGGATTGTAAAGGATTTCTGCATTGAGTTAAAAGACTGTTAATCTGGCAGTTAGCACAAAGGACTAAAGTTTCAACTTGTTAATTAGCTGCTTCCTGAGGAAAGGAAGCAGGCTTTGAATCTTTATACTGTCATTTACATCTTGTGTGAGACTGAGAAAGTCATTTAACAAGAAAATGATTTGGAGCAACTGGGAATTTTTGCTAGGCTCCTAAATGATCTCCAAGGTTTCATACCTAGTAACTATGAAGCAGTAGACAATTGTTTACCAGTCTTTTCCTATTGCATAGCTAGTTCAGGCAATGTTTGGGTAATATCACAGTCACACTATTTTTAATGCATCAGACACTGCATTTACCAATGAAGCACTTAAATGCAAAGCTGTTTGCCAGCAGCAACCTCTGCTTTAGTAGTAGTACTCTTTAATGTGGTATTATTCAGATGACATTTACTTCTGCAGAGATTGTGCATGCTATTAGGTGGATGATCTACAAACTCCTTGATATTTCTTATGTTCTTATAAATACTGTTCTGTTTAAAATGTGCTACACGTGGTTTGATCTTATGGATGCTAGTGATCTTTGTACAGTTTCATGTAGTTCATCCAAAGCTATCAACAAACTACTCTAGAGCTCCTCCCTTAACCACAATGCCCCTGACTACTGTGTTACCTCAGATCAAGTTTGCTGCTCTTATACAATATCATTACTAGGTATCATAAACCAAATATGACAGAACAGTGATAGCTGGAAGATCAGGAGCTCAAGCAGGAACTATGGTTCCTTTCAATGATTCCATTAGGTCACTCCTAGATAAGGTGGGAAGGAAGTTGAGGAAGAATGAAAATGGACAACACAGATGCATAGTTATGGTGATTACATAACTTTTATATCTGATGTTGTCATTTTCATTCATTCCCCAATGAATGGAGCAGAGTCCCCAGCTACAGTAACCCTGGGTGGCCCTCATGGAAAGATGTTCTGGAGAACCACAGAACCAAATGCAGCTCTGTTTCTGGAGATGATATCCAATTTGTAACGAGAAATAAAAGTATGAGCATTAAAACCATGTGACAGCTGCGCAAATATCATCAATGAAGGCTCTTTCCCAAAAGGCAGCTGATTAGCTATTGACCTGGTTGAGTGAGCTTTTGGTTGTCTTGGCATGGTTAGACCTCTCAATGAATAAATGTAGGAAATACAATCTATTTACTTGGTTAGAGTAACTTTTGAGACTTGCCTACCCATCTTGTTACTGGAAAAGGAGACAAACAACTGATCAGTTTTCCTAATTTTTTTAGTCCCGTGAAGGTAAAAATGAAGTTGTCTCTATACATCTAAAAGATGAAGGTATATTCTGCTTTATTGTCAAACATAAGAAAGAAAACTGGTAAACCGAACACCTGACTGATGTTTGTTTCAGAGGCAACCTTTGGTAGAAAAGAAGAATTAGTGTGTGAGGTAACTCTATCTTTGTGAAAAATCAAATATGGTGGTTTTGAAGACAGTGCTTGGAGTTCAGAAACTCATCTTGCTGAAGTTATACCCATCAGAAGGACCATTTTCCAATATAGAAACTTAAGGCTACTTTAGCTAGAGGTTCAAAAGGTAGATGCACCAAAGTCTGTAATACCAAAATCAGATCCCAAGGTGGAGTGGGATCTCTAATAGGAGGTCTGAGTAAAAAGCTATCTTTAAGAAAGGCCTTACATAACCTAGATGAAGCTAAAGGAGAAACATTATCTCTGATGTAGTTATTGGAGATGGCTGCTAACTAAACTTTGAAGGTGGAGAAACATGCTCCACCTTGAAAAATGGAGGCAAGGAAATCTAAAATAGCCAGAAGTGGAGCAGTGAAAGGATCCAACTCTCTCTGATGAGCCCAAAAAGAAATACTTTTCCATTTGTTCTTGTAAATCTTCCTAGTCAAAGGTTTATGGGATGAAACAAGAATTCTGTGAACTGGAAAGGAACCCTGGAATATCTAGCCATTACTGGAATTGGAGAAACCATGCAGTCAACTTGAGGCCTGCAATATCCAGATGAATGATTCCTGACTGGTATAACAGGAGGTCTGGACTGGGATCCAGTGTCCAAGGAGGATATACTAGGTGAGACCATAGGAAGGGAAGCCACACTTGCTGAGGCCAGTAGGGGGCAATGAGGATTACTTTGCTCTGCAACCAGAGTGCTTTCTGAAGAAACTTGGGTATTAGAGGCAGGGAAAGTAAACATAAAGGAGACTGGAAGGCCAAACATGGACTAGAGCATCTCTCAGTGAATGTTCCTGAGGGAGGGCAAAGAACTGGCTGCATTTATTGTTAAGGGGAGAGGCAAACAGATCTCAGCATGGTTGACCCCATTTGTGGAAGTTCATATTTACCACTGATTGACTGGGAGACCACTTGTGAGGCATGAAGATGGTTCTGCTGAGCTTGTACACTAAGATGTTTGACTTCCTGGGTATGCATGTCACTACAAGAAAGCGTTTGGAAGAGATCGCCCACTGCCAAACTCTCATTCCTTCTTGGCACAGGGGATAGGATCTGATTCCCTCTTGTTTGTTGATGTATCAGACTACTGCCATGTTGTCAGTTTGAATAGCAATAGTTCCTAGTAGAGGAGAGCTCTGAAGGACCTGCAACACTAGAAGCACCACTCTCATCTCCAGGACATTTATATGCAAATGTTTTCTTCTTGGGACCATGTGCCTTGAACGGTCCATCCCAAATAATGCCCCCCCACCCCAACTAGGAGGCATCCATAGTCAATGCGGCATTTGGGGAAGGAAGAATAAATGGATGGCCTTGATCTCTTCAGAGTGCATCCACCACAGCATGCAGTTTCTGCAAACCTGGGATAATTTTTGGATGTCATAAGGGGTGTCATTGAAAAGACCATTGTACTACTAGAGTACTGCTAGAAAATCTTGGACTATGGAGCCAAGGAAACTTGGCAATAGTAGACGTTGGACCTAAAGTCTTTGGATCTGTACTCTTCAAAATCTTCTTAGGAAGCTATGAGGTAAGTACTGACTTGGAAGACAGTACAGGGGAGTATTTTTGGTGCTCCTTCGGCTCCTTGGATTTAAGACAGGGGGCTTGAGCCCTTGATAATGAAGTACTCATGGAAGGAGCAGAATCTGAAAGGAGGCCTTTTATAACAAGCTTGTTCTATTACTAATGGTCCTGGTATTAAACTCTGCACAAATGGAGCAGGAGGTGTCCAAGTGTGCTGGGCCTAAACAATAAACACATTCCCTTTAGGCATAAGAGTTGGGTATCTTATACCCACAGGAAGTGCACTTTTTGAATACAGTATGCTTTTCAGCCATCTTGTAAAGAAACCTGTGAGACAAGCCTACAAAGAAGGGAGAAAAAGGAAACATTTTTTTAAACAGTTATAATAATTACAAAAGATTTATATCAACAACATTAAGACTAGAAAATACCTCAAAGTGAGATAACAGATGAAGAAGGTTACAGACGATGGTAACAAAGATTACCAAAGAAAAATAATTAATTTGGTATTTAGAAAGTTTAGAACATAAGTAAGAAAGATACTATTAATACCAAGGGAAAAATATTAAACAGAAGAAAGGTAAGTTTTTTTGCATTCACTAAACACACAATGAGCTTGAGAAATTGCACTCCCATCCAAACCTGAACAGCAGCAAATGAGAGCTGGGGTCAGCAGCATTATGGGTAATGGAGAGGTTTATGGGATGAAACAAGAATTCTGTGAACTGGAAAGGAACCCTGGAATATCTAGCCATTACTGGAATTGGAGAAATAATGCAGTCAACTTGAGGCCTGCAATATCCAGATGAATGATTCCTGACTGGTATAACAGGAGGTCTGGACTGGGATCCAGTGTCCAAGGAGGATATACTAGGTGAGACCATAGGAAGGGAAGCCACACTTGCTGAGGCCAGTAGAGGGCAATGAGGATTACTTTGCTCTGCAACCAGAGTGCTTTCTGAAGAAACTTGGGTATTAGAGGCAGGGAAAGTAAACATAAAGGAGACTAGAAGGCCAAACATGGACTAGAGCATCTCTCAGTGAATGTTCCTGAGGGAGGGCAAAGAACTGGCTGCATTTATTGTTAAAGGGGGAGGCAAATAGATCTCAGCATGGTTGACCCCATTTGTGGAAGTTCATATTTACCACTGATTGACTGGGAGACCACTTGTGAGGCATCAAGATGGTCCTGCTGAGCTTGTACACTAAGATATTCGACTTCCTGTGTATGCATGTCACTACAAGAAAGCGTTTGGAAGAGATCGCCCACTGCCAAACTCTCATCCCTTCTTGGCACAGGGGATAGGATCTGATTCCCCCTTGTTTGTTGATGTATCAGACTACTGCCATGTTGTCAGTTTGAATAGCAATAGTTCCTAGTAGAGGAGAGCTCTGAAGGACCTGCAACACTAGAAGCACCACTCTCATCTCCAGGACATTTATATGCAAATGTTTTCTTCTTGGGACCACGTGCCTTGAACGGTCCATCCCAAATAATGCCCCCCCCCCCCAACTAGGAGGCATCCATAGTCAATGCGGCATTTGGGGAAGGAAGAATAAATGGACACCCTTGATCTCTTCAGAGTGCATCCACCACAGCATGCAGTTTCTGCAAACCTGGGATAATTTTTGGATGTCATAAGGGATGTCATTGAAAAGACCATTGTACTGCTAGAGTCCAGTGAAGAATTCTCATATGAAGATGAGAGTGGAAATTAGAGCTATTGGAAAAGCCACTGACCTTAGGGCTTTGAGTAACATTTCTGATGGTGGAGAAGGATGTCAAATAATCTGTCTGACATGCAACTTCAAAGTAAGAACTTTGTTTTGAGGCAGAAGAGCTAGACAATTGGATGTATTTAGACAAGCCCCTATACACTCCAAGAGTTGAACTGGCTTTAGTTCTGGTTTGGCCAAACTGATAGTAATTCCCAGAGAGTGAGATAGTTGGAGCAAATAATCCATGGCTGTTTCCAGGAGATTCATGGTCAGTGTGGCAAGTGGCCAGTCATCTAAGTAAGGAAACACTCTGAATCTGAGCAGTCCTAGATGAGTTGCTACCACTGCCATGCATTTGGTGAACACCCTGACGTCTCTGGTAAGACAGAAGGGCAGGGCTCTGAACTAGTAACGACTGGCTCCCAGCCAGAAGCATAGGTATCTTTGAGAGCTCCTGTTCATTTTGATGTAATAGTATGCGTCCTGAAGATTGATAGAGCACATCCAGTCATCCGTCTTTAAGAGAGGCATAATGGACTGAACCATGACCATCCAGAATTTGGAATTCTTTACAAACTGGTTCAGATAACTGAGATCCAAAATGGATTTCAGGTCCCCTGTTTTCTTTGGCACTAAAAAGAACCTTGAGTAAAGTCTGGATTCAATTTGGCCAGGGGGGACCTCTTGGATGACTCTTCTGTCCAGTAGCTTTTGAATTTCTAGAGCTTCTAACTCCCTGTGATTGGATGGAACATCAGGGAGACATTTTCTTTGACTTTGGGGAACTTGTAAAAAGGGAATGAAATATCCTCTGGATATGATCCTTTGGACCCATGAATCCTCTGTTATGGCTATGCAGGCTTTTAAGTGCAAGGACAAGCACCTCCAACTGCCTCTACAGAGGGACAGCTGGGCAACCATTCAGAAGCGCTGAAGGGGCATGTCCAAGAAGGAATCTTGAGACCCTTTTTTCTGTGAACCCCCTCTGCTGTGTGGGCAGTGTCTTCTGTTCTAGCTATTCCCCCCACTGCATCTGTGGGAAAAGTCTCTTCATGACTTTTGGAAATGTCCTTGAAATTTCCAGAACCACAACTTTTTACCACCACATTAGTTCCTAGAAAAGGTTCTCCATGGGGTTGAAAAGCAGATTCCCATGGCAGACAAGGTATTCCCATGTTGCTCACTGCAGAAAAGTATATCAAAAGGAGTGCTGATGAGTGATGCCTTGAAGGGTTCTGCAAAATTGCACAACCGCATCCAGGCATGTCTCAAACTGGCTGCCTGTGAGGAACCTTCAGCTGTGTGTGAGATTAACCTCATGGACACACTGGTAATGGATTGCAGGGTGGCCAGTCATGAGTAAAAAGACTTTTGTTCCTCTGCAAACATGGTCCCAGGGATAAAGTTAGAGAGTTACTTAACTAAGTCCCACTGTAACCTGGGAATTTGGGGATTGGTTCCATGGCATCTGGTTCTTTCATGTCCTATGGTAGACAAGGTCTATATATCTCATCCACGGGGAGGGGGGTAACACAAGATGTAGATGATCCAGACCCGAAGGTTTCCGAGAATGTTGATTCCACCTAGAAAGGGGTTTGGGAAGGCCAACTATCTTTCTGGTGAAGTATGTCTAAGATGTCTCCAAACGAGACATCCTCGGGTGGAGATCTAGTGGACCCTTCTCCTTCATCAAAATTGGTGCCCTTTATGAGGGATTACTGCAGGGAATCTAAGTGCCTCCTCTTGTATGACCTCTTTCAAGGAAACTCTTCAGCAGAGTGTTCTGGAGAGGTGTCAGAAGAAGTGGGGAGTTCCCTGGCAGGAACTGCTTGTGGAAGAGCTTATACAGGCTGGCTGTCCATGAGGTGTAGGATGAGTAGACTCACACACAGGATATGAAGAGAGAAAAGGGAATGGCTCCAAAGTTGCAAGAGTCAAAACCGCTCTAGGATGAGAGAAAACCCTCTCCAGCAGTTCAAAGGTGGAAGGCCCAGGAGAAGCAGAGGGCAATCTGATCAGAGCCAAAACTCTCAGAGCAGATGATCACAGGCCCTCGGTGACTCTCCTCTCTCAGGGGCAGTCAGAGCCGAGCTGTCCAATGCCGAAGCCCTGAGGGCAAGTAATGGCTCTGAAAGCTTTGAAGTCAAAGTCAACCCCTCTGATCTAATGTTGATGCTTCGGCTCTGAGAACCATCATGCTCCAAAGGGGTAGGATCTGCTCACATCAGAGAAGTCACTGGAGTGGAAGACAGAAGAATCTTTGGATCCGACATTTTGACTCTCAGGGATCTCAAATCTGAGGGCTCCAAAATAGTAGGTCAGATCAGAGATGGAACAATGACAGGCTGGAAAGAAGGTATAAGGCTCAGGAATCTGATGGGAAACAGGAGACAGCAAAATCTCCATCTAGAGCTGTGTCCTGAGGAATTTTCCTATCCACTTCTTCCTCAGAAAAACTTCAGTAGGCCTGGAAGGCTTTTTAGGTGTCTCCTGAAGAAAAGGAAATCTAAACCTTGGGGATCCAGGCTCTGGGGAAAATCTTGGACTATGGAGCCAAGGAAACTTGGCAATAGTAGACGTCGGACCCAAAGACTTTGGATCTGTACTCTTCAAAATCTTCTTAGGAAGCCATGAGATAAGTACTGACTTGGAAGACAGTACAGGGGAGCATTTTTGGTGCTCCTTCAGCTCCTTGGATTTATGACAGGGGGCTTGAGCCCTTGATAATGAAGTACTCATGGAAGGAGCAGAATCTGAAAGGAGGCCTTTTATAACAAGCTTGTTCTATTACTAATGGTCCTGGTATTAAACTCTGCACAAATGGAGCAGGAGGTGTCCAAGTGTGCCGGGCCTAAACACTAAACACATTCCCTTTAGGCATAAGAGTTGGGTATCGTATACCCACAGGAAGTGTACTTTTTGAATACAGTATGCTTTTCAGCCAGCTTGTAAAGAAACCTGTGAGACAAGCCTACAAAGAAGGGAGAAAAAGGAAAAAATTTTTTAAACAGTTATAATAATTACAAAAGATTTATATCAACAACATTAAGACTAGAAAATACCTCAAAGCGAGATAACAGATGAAGAAGGTTACAGACGATGGTAACAAAGATTCCCAAAGAAAAATAACTTAATTTGGTATTTAGAAAGTTTAGAACAGAAGTAAGAAAGATACTATTAATACCAAGGGAAAAATATTAAACAGAAGAAAGGTAAGTTTTTTTGCATTCACTAAACACACAATGAGCTTGAGAAATTGCACTCCCATCCAAACCTGAACAGCAGCAAATGAGAGCTGGGGTCAGCAGCATTATGGGTAATGGAGAAGCTCGAGAGATGGATCCTAGAATCTAGTGAATGCAGCCAAGTCAGATCCAAGGACTGGATTTGAACCCATTCATTGAGGAATGAATGAAAATGACATCAGATCAATAGTTATGTACTTACCGTAATGTTATATCTGTGCTATCTCATTTTTGTCAGGTTCAACATTTGGGTTGTTGGATTTGACCTTGGCACCTTCTACCAGATCTTTGGATGCAAGACTCTAACTCCTCCCTACCCACAATTCTGTCCTTCTGTCTGATTTAACTCAGATTGAGTTTGCTGATTAGTCTAATTACAAAGCCCAAATATTTTTTATAGACTGGAAGAATAATTGTATACCTTTCTACACTCAGGAAAGCAGAGAGGGTCTTAGTTAAGGTATGTTTGAACCCCAGAAGATGGACATGGCAATTTGAAGGGGAAAAGGTGGGAGTAATGTTGAACAGGATGAAAATGAGACAACATGGATGTAATGTTATGGTAAGCACACAATTATCATATACAATATTGTCTATTTCTGTACAATCCAATGTCTGTGATAGAATCCCAAGCTGCCTAAAAGAACCCAAGTGGACTAAAGGAAAGCTGTTCCTGAGAATCACAGATCCAAAGGATGAGTGAGCTCTAGATTATACATCCAACTTATAATGAGACACAAAGGTATGAACTGTTAACCAAGTTGCTGCTGCACAGATGTTACTAACAGGAACTCTTTTTGTGAATGCAGTAGAGGTAGCCATTGCTCTAGTAGAGTGAGCCTTAGGTTTGAATGCAAAGGTAATCCTCAAGTTTTATGTACAAAATAAATGCAGTCAGTCTGCAACTTGTAACGTGTGACTTTTGATACATGTTGTCCTAGTTTCATTTTGGAAAAGGAGACAAATAGCTGGTCTAACTTTGTAATATCTTTGGTCTGGTGTAAGTAAAATTTGAGCTGCCTGTGCATATCTAAGGTACAAAACATGTGTTCATTCTTGGTCAAGTAATTTGGAAAAAACACATGCGGGTCAATGTGTTTATTCAAATTTGCTTCAGATGAGACCTTTGGGAGAAAGGAAGGGTTCACTCTCAATGCCACTCTGTCTTTGTGGACGATGATAATTGGTAACTCACAAGAGAGCACTTGTAATTTCGAAATTCATCTAGAAGAGGTAAAGAAACTTTATGTCAGCTGAGGTTTTTGAGTCACTGATTGAAGTAGCAGTTTGATATCCCATTTAGAAACTGAGTTTCAAATAGGAGGTCTCAACAAAAAAGTTCCTTTTAGGAAAACTTTAGATATCCTAAGAGAAGCAATAGATGAGTCACTGGGGTCTATATTAGATTATCAAATAGTTAAAAGGTCGAACACCATATGATCAACACCAGATGTTCGAACTCTTAAATATTCGAAAATCAAAAAAAAAAACAAACAAAAAAAAAAAACCTACCTGAAAGATTAAGCAGGGGGGCAAGCCCTTCTGCACCCACCACACACCCTGCTCTTTAAATATACCAACTCCGAGATTGCACTACAGTGCAGACAATGGAAAACTTCAATTTTCGCACTGTATGGAGATCTCCATTGAAACGTTTGAACATTTACATGTTCGATCATATGGCGTCGACTGGCGTCGACCATATGATGTTCGAACATGTAAATGTTCGATAATGTAATATAGACCCGAGTCACTGTGGTCTATGTCAAGGGAGGGCAACCCGTGGCTCTTCCACTCCTCCTGCAGTGTCTCCCTGTAGCTTTGAAAAATAATGGCCACTCTGCCACATCACACACACACACACACACACACACACACACACACACACACACACACACACACACACATACACTGAGAGTGATCAAGCAATGGATTTTAAATATCGCTCTTATAAACTTTTAAACTTACTAGAATAACACAGTTTCTGTTACCATGTATTCCACACACACTGAGAGTGACTGAGTGATCTCCTGGCAGCAGCAGCATCTCCAGAAAGGTTTCTGTACCCCTCCACCATACCTCCCAAACTCTTACCACAAGAAATCTGGGCAGAGCCTCAAATTAAAGGGGAACAAAGGAAGAAAAATAAGGACGGATTTTAAATATTGCTCTTATAAACTTAGAATCTTGCTAGAATAACACATTTTACACACACACACACACACACACACACACACACACACACACACACACACACACACACACACACACACAGTTACCTCTCAACTGTACAGATTTTCACATAATGTTCTGATTTTTGCCTCATATTTTTGGTCTGTTTCTCTGGCAAATCATTGAAAAATCATTGAGGGCTGAAGTCAGAAAATATAGACAGACATTTGAGTTTCAGACTTCACACCCTTCAAAAAATTCATGCTAATGCAAACCTGTTATTGTACTAACTTTCTAAATTTGTAAGAGCAATATTTAAAGTGTCCCTATTTTTGGGCCTTTGTCCCCCCATTATTTATGGCTTTGTCCAGATATCTTGCTGTAAGAGGTTGAGAGGCATGACACACACACACACACACATACACACACACACACACACACACACACACACACACACACACACACACACACACACACACACACACACACACACACACACACAAACTGAGAGTAATCAAGCAATCCCAAAAAAAAAAAAAAAAATCCCAGCAAAGGAACAAAAATAGGGACGGATTTTAAATATTGCTCATATAAACTTAGTTCTTTAATATATATATATATATATATATATATATATATATATATAGTTCAAGTACGCTGATAAGTACATATCCACCAGAAGCCGCTCTAAAAAACGCCACAGTTTATTCCAATATTACATACAAAACTTGGTTAAGCGCTTTCATCCACACATCCGTGGACTTCTTCAGAACAAATCAGAAAAAACATTAGGTTCTTTAAATATGTGCATATTGGGTGCCAAAATTACCAGTACCCTTAAAAACAACACATTTAAAGACATATCATCCTAGAATACTACAATGTATTCAATGTACTTATGTATATTATAAAAAATACAAATGTAGTGAATCCATCATCTTAACTATGAACAAAGTATGATAATAAATAAATCTCTGTTCTTTAAAAGTCATTATTTGTAAAAATGCATATGTATATCCCCTAATAAATACACTCATCTATGCAACGGTTATCTTGTTAAAAACACATACCCATATTCATCATGAATGCAAAAATAATGTAATAAATTCTACTATAAACATTCTTTAGTTAAAAATTGTGATTTTTACACTAAGTCTTAAGTTGTAATATAGGCTTAATTGTTATACAGTCATTCAACCCTGGTTCATTAGATGTGGGAGTTGTAAGCAGTGTAGCTTGATATGGGAAGTGGAAGAAGTTACACTGGACAATATCAATAATACCAAAATAATTTTTAGACAAGGGAATTGCAACTCCAAAAACATCATATATTTAGCTAAGTGCATGATTTGTCCTTGCTTCTATATAGGAAAAACTGAGAGATGCTTTAAAAAAAGAATTTATGACCATCTTTATAGTATTAGGTGGAAGGACAAAAGCAATGCCCTGTATAGACATGTAGAAGGATACGGTGAGTTACATATATTTAAATTTGCTATAGTAGAACAAATAACCATCTGGCCACGGGGAGGCAACTATAAGGCTATTTTAGGACAGCGGGAAGTGAAATGGCAGTTATTAACAGATGCAGATCATCCTAAAAATGTACAAACTTCGCAAAACAGGTCAGAAACGAATTTCAGGTATTAAAACTTGCTCAGCACTATTTTTTTCATATAATATGAAACGGGGCATACAGAACATTCCAAATAATTTTTTGCATGAACAGATATGTATAATATTGATAAAAATATTCTTATTACTACAGAAAATGTTTGAAATAAAGTTCAAATTGCATAAAATGAACTAAATAACGAGGAACGACTGCATTTTCACAAAGCATAGGTATTTTTGTGTTAAGCAAATATATCCGAGTTATCAGAAGTGTATAAAGTGTTCACATGTTTGTGCAATATTTCGCAAAGTACGGCCATTACATGACATATTTTGCAGAGTACAGCTATTACAAGGCATATTTTGCACAGTACAGCTATTACAAGGCATATTTTGCTAAATAAAGTATTTCAGAGAGTTTATTGTGCATTTGAATGTTGTTACATGCTCATCGAACAGTTTGTACATAATGACAAGGGCCATATTTTCAGTGTGTTTGTGTATACTTTGTAGGCATGGCAGCCTTAATGCCAAAAGCCAGTATTAATGCCAAAAGCCAGTATTTTTTCTGTCTTAGATGCAAAGAGTTAATTTTGGCAAATTCAGATTGACAAGTAATCCTCATTCTTCACTACTTTTAGTACACAGTTTGGCAGGTACAAATTTTTGAGAATGTCATTTGGGATAAATTCTGCAAGTGAAGTCTTTCGACGTGCAAGGGAGCAATTTCTTTTTCTGGGTATCCTTATACTATTATAGTAGATGATATACTAGTCGGAGGTTGTGATGAAGCAGAACATGACAGAAACCTCAGAAAAGTTCTAGAAAGGGCACATCAAGTGAATCTTAGGCTCAAGCCACACAAATGCATATTCAGGCTACAAGAAGTTACTTATGTTGGTCGTTTATTTACAAGTACAGGCTTACAACCAGACCCTTCAAAGCAAACAGCCATTCTTAAGATGCCAGCTCCAGATAATGTTCAAGCCCTGCAATGTTTTCTTGGCATGGTCAACTATCTAGGAAAGTTCATTCCAGACTTGAGCCAACTTTCAGCTCCACTCACAGAGCTGACATGTAAACATATATCCTGGTCTTGGTTAGAGCAACACCAAACAGCATTTGATGTCCTGAAACAGACAATTGCTAGTCCACCAACACTCAGATATTATTATGTTCACAAACCAGTTACACTTTCTTGTGATGTTTTGAAATATGCTCTTGGTGCAATCATTCTACAAGGGTATCAACCTGTTGCCTACGCATCGAGAACTCTTACCCAAACTGAGTTGCAGTATGCCCAGATTGAAAAAGAGCTTTTGGCAAGTGTGTTTGCATGTTCCAAGTTCCATGATTATGTTTATGGTAGACCTATCCAGATCGAAACAGACCACCAACCATTAGTCACTATTCTGAGAAAGCCAATGTATTCAGCTCCAGCCAGACTGCAAAGTATTATGCTGAGATTGCAAATGTTCAATTTCAATCTTGTCTACAACAAAGGCAAACTTCTTTATCTTGCCGATACATTATTCAGATCACCCAGAAATACCACTGAACAGAGTGAAAATGAAGGTTCTCATTTTATTGATTATTTTGAAGTCATGGAAGTGTGAAATTTTTCTTCCACACATCTTGATGAGCTGAGAGATTACAGAGCTAGAAATCCAGTTTTACCGAGGCTCAACCACTTCCTCAATCAAGGATGGCCATCAAAGCAATCAGGTTTACCTCAAGAAGTGCAACCTTATTTTCCATATAGAGATGAGATTTTGTCTGACAAAAGTATTATTATAATACTTCTGAAAGTAATTGTTACCAAGTCCTTGCAACCAGAGTACTTTACTCTCTTGCATCGTGATCACTCAGGAATGGAATCTACCAAAAGAAGGGCGAGAGGACTAGTATTTTTCCCTTCTATGTTGCAAGACATTGACAGACCGCTATTGTCTTGCTCCATGTGTAATAGTACAAAGTCACATCAACAGAAGGAACCACTTCATCTTAACCAGATTCCGGAATTACCTTGGTTGACAGTAGCCACATACATCTTCAAATGAAATTATCAGCATTATTTGGTGTTAGTAGACTCTTACTCCAACTGGTCTGAGATTGACTTGCTTCGTAACCTAGCATCCAGTACAAGCATCACTAAGATGAAACATCATTTTGCAGTACATAGGAGTCTGCACAAAGTTATTTCTGACAATGGTACAAATTTTACAAGCCAACAGTTCAAAAGATTTGCAGAAGAATGGGACTTTACTCATGTCACAAGTAGTCCAGAGTACCCACAGTCAAATGGTTTGGCAGAACGTGCAGTGCAAATTGCAAAACAATTACTTGAGAAGTCAAAATGAGATAATACTGATGTTTTCTTAAATCTCAGAAACGTTCTTCATGATAAACATTGGTTCACCTGCTCAGAGACTTCTGTTGAGACAAACCCGAACCACATTACCAATCAGTAGTCAATTATTGGTTCCATGTGTCAAGAACAACAGATCAGTAAAAGTCAATCTGTTGAAAAAGTGCTTAACTCAGAAATCCTACTATGATAAGAGCAGCAAACCGCTTAATCCATTATGAGAGGGAGAAGTGGTAAGGATGCAAACGTCCAAAGGTTATGATCGGATTGATGTTTGGTTCAGAGCCAAGATCATACATTATAGAGTCTGAAGGAATTTTTAGGTAGAATTGGAAACATTTGAGACTGGTGTTCGAGCTTATACCACATCAGATAGCCTGTGAGAAAGACACTTTATCTCAGAGTGAGTTGTCCGATGTTCTAGTTCCAGAGGACATTCCTGTTCGTGTGATGAATCGAGACACTCCTGATATGAGTTGTGCACCACAGACTGTCCCTTTTGCTAAATTTAGCCCTGTTATGTTACAAGATGCATTTGAATCTCTAAACCCTGTAGCAGATACCAAGCAACTTGGACATGAACATTGTGTTTTGTTCCTGATGTGCATAGTAATGTATGCCTAGCTCTGATATTGTTTTGCATGAAGGGCAATCTTTTTAAGAGGGAGGATGTAGATCAATATGTGTGTATATAACTTTAAGAAGCTATCAAATGGCTTGCACAAGTGTATACATACTGAGCACGTGCGAGCGTGACTGCCATTTTGTAGTTAGCTGTTGAGGTGTGAACATGTATGTATGTAAGGTCTGTCTGTTAACTAGTTTGCTCATATTTAATGATGATGCTATCCATCCTGATGTGTTTCTGTGTATTAAAGCATCTAAACAAAACGCCAAGCCTTCTTATTATTTGTATTAGAGACGAATGAGCAGCAGCGGGCATCTGAGCTTTTATAGTGGAATAACTAGAACGCTACCAAAAGAGTGCTGAAAGAAAATTACATACCGATGGGAGAGGGGCTGAAAAAGGGTTCAGTCCTTTTGCAGACCCCCAAATAAAGAATCTTTTCCATTTGCTCTTCTAAGTCATTTTGGTTGATTTCTTTTGAGAACAGGAAATTAAGTGGGCTACTGGAGATGACAGCCTGGCATATCTGGCTATTGTCAAAATTGGAGAAATCATGAGGTTAATTTTAGGATCTGGAGATCCTGTAGAGGCATTCCAGATGAGTGACTCAGCAAATCCATGATTGGATCCAGCACCCAAGGTGGGTGCAGCAAATGAGGCCAAAGAAAGGGGAACCATACTTCTTGAGGCCAAAATGGGGCAATGAGGATCACCTTGGTCTTACACCTTGTGGCTTTCTGTATGAATTGTGTAAAGAGAGATATCACTGGGAAGGCGTAGGGAAGACCTGGGGGCCAAAGGTGGACTAGAGCATCTCTCATTGACTGTTCCTGTGGAGGGATGAGGGCAAAGTAACCACTGCATTTTTTGCTTAGGTAGGAGGCAAAGAGGTTGCAGAAAGGTTGGGTCCAGCAGCTGAAGATCTCTGTTGCCACTGTTTGTTTGAGAAATCACTCATGAGGTAATATGGTACACCTGTGCAACCTGTCTGCTAGTATATTTGATTTTCCAGGAATGTGCTTTGTTAACAAAAAAACAATGGAAAGACATCTCCCATTGCCAGACTTGCATGGCCTCCTGGCAAAGAGGATATGAACATGTTCCACCTTGTTTGATGATGTGCCATACCACTGACATATTGTCTGTCTTGGTGGAAGTCACACCCTTGGGTAGGAAGTCCTAAAAAGCCTGCAACACTAGGAGGATTGCTCTCATCTGCAAGCCATTGATGTGAAGTTTGGCCTCTACAGGTGACCAAGTCCCTTGAACTGTCTTCCCTTCAAAATACCCTATTCCCACACAAGAAGGTAAGCATCTATGGTTACAGTGGCCTGGGGAACTTGTGGGCAAAAAGGCCTCCCTTCTATCACTGATGGAGAAGTTATCTAATATCATATATGGTTTCTGCATATTGGAGTAAGATGCATTCTGGTGTGTAAAGAGTAGAGACTCTGTGACCATTTGACTAACAATGTCCACTGTAACACTGCCATGTGGTATCTTGCTAAATGGTACTAATGTAATGGCAGAGGCTATCAGATCTAACAAATGAAGAATCGGGTTGCTGAGCTACCTGAGAGGCCAACAGCCTTAATGACAGAACACTTGCAGTTGGGAGTTTGGCTATTTGTCAAACTGTATTGATCTGACATCCATGAAATCTATGTGTTGTGTGGAGCTCAGTTTGCTCTTCATACAACTGAATGTTATCCCTACCTGATCTGTAAGACAGAGTAAGAAAGTTTGGTGCTGTAACAGTAGATCCCTGGAGGTAGCAGTTAGGAGCCATTCATCTAGATATGGGAAGACTTGGATGCCTTGCCGTCATAGATGAGCTTCCACTACTGCCATAACTTTGGTGAGCATCCAGGGGGCTGTGGTAAGACTGAATGGCAGGGCTGTGAATTGATAGTGATTGGCTACCAGCTGGAAATGGAGAAATCTCCTGGACTACCTCTGAATTTTGATGTGGTAGAAGGCATCCTGGAGCTCTATAGAGCACTTCCAATAGTCCTCCCTCATGACAGGTAGTATGAACTGTATCATGGCCATCTAGAATTTTGTTTGTTTGACAAACTAAGTAGTGTCTAGTGTTAGCCTGAGGTCCCCTGTCTTCTTCAGAACTAAAAAAAAACCTGAAATAGACTCCGGATTCTAACTGGTCAGCGGGGATCTGTTAGATTACTCTTTTGTCTGCCAACTTTGACATTTCTGTTGCTGTGGATTCCAACTATTAGGTGGATTATCAGGAATCTTAAATCTTTTGTTTTGAGGATACAAAAAGAGCATGGAATATCCGCTTATGATTATCCTTAACACCCATGAATTGGAACTGATGATTTTCCAAGCTTGAGGATGTAAAGTTAAATGTCCTCCTCACTGCCTCTAAAGTGAATCAGCCAGGTAACCTTTCAGGGATGCTCAGAAGGTTTCTCAGTGAAAGGACCATGGAAACCCTGATTCTGCAGTCTGCCTCTGTCTCTTGGGAAACGTCCATTCGAAATGACTCCTCCTTTGCCATGGGGGAAGCCTATCATGATGAGTGTCACGATGAACACCCTGTGATTTTCTAAACAATATTTTCTTACCTCCTCTTTGATTCTTGGAGTAGGTTCTTTGTGAGGTGGAGAAATGGATTCCTACACAGGCAGGGTCTTACCATCCTGATCAGTCCTGGTGAGCATCTCTTTTGCTCTGGGCCCAAAAAGCATGAAAACATCATAAGGAGCATTAACAATGAATGCCTTGAAGCTTTCTGCAAGTCACAAAGCTGCATACAGGCATGGTGATGCATGGTAATGCCTGTATCAGCTGCTCTTGATGTGCCATCTGCTGCATTTAATAGCAGTCACATGGCAACATTGGAGGTAGATTGTAAGGTGGACGTTTGGGGGTCCACTGTATTTTGGATGTCCGATGGTAAGATACATGCAAGAGACTTGGATATCTTCTTGATCAAGTCCCTTTAGAAATGAGTTAAATGAGCAAGGTAATTTAGTGAACCTGAAGTGAAAAGATCACTGAAGTGTAAATACATTTCCCTAATCTGTCCAATGCTCTGGACCCTCAGTTAGGAGGATAAGCAGATGAACTTTCTTCAGATAGTTCTTTCTTTGTGGCTGCTGCTACCACCACGGCATCTACTGGAGGGCCCTTAGACCAGTATATCCTGTCTTTTGGAGCTAGGAGGATTCTGTCTGGTTTCTTGGGGATTGGCTGTGTCACATCAGGGTCCTTTCTAGTCCTCTGGACTATGAGATCTATCAACGCATAAGGAGGGGATACCACCCAAGACACAGATGAGCCAGGCTCAAAGGCTTCAAGAAACATAGACTCATCCAAAGAAGGAGTTTCTGTGGACCATCCTCTTTCTGCTTCATCAATTCTAAGATATCCCCAAATGTGACATGTTCTAGAGGGGACCTGGAGGATCCATTTCCCTCATCCAAATCCATCTCCACAGTGAGTGAATCAGATGAGGTGTCTTTGTGCTTCAGTTTGCATGTCTGTTTTCATGAAACACATATCTGGGGCTCTGATGGAGAAAAGTTGGAATCAGACAGGGAGTTTGAATGATGAGCTGTCTCAAAGCCTATATTCTGACTGTTCCTGTCAACTCAAATGAGAAGAATCAGGCACAGGAGGACTATCAGCAGGAGTGTTGTGATGAAAACCCTGTTATTTCCTAAACAACATTTTGATTCCTGGGATCACAATGGATCTGAACGCTGTGCACACACCTGTCTTCTGATTTATTTATTTTTTATTGTCATTTGTTAACCGGGTTAGTCCAGCTGAGTCAGGGGCCCATTTTCAGTGGAGACCCGAGGAGAAAAGCTCCAGATACAAGTAACACTATCACAAAAGTATTACAAAAATATCACAAAAAATTAGTTATCTTTACGACAAAGTTTCAAGTTGTTATACACTGAGGTATCTGAACCACATTTTACACAGTTTTGTTTAAGATGCAGAAATATCAGGTACATAACATGTAATACATTCAATATGTCAAAATATATGCAGGTAACAGCTAGACAGTCCATGCGCATCAGTATTTACAAGAGACAGGGAGTAGTATAAATAAGTAAAGGAAGTATTACAGAGATAATTAGAATAAAAATAAGATACATGCTTAGGGTAAGGAAGAAGATATTAGGATGAGAGCAGTATAGTATCAGGTAGGACTTTGACATGGACAGGACCAGGTGTTTAGTAGGTAGTTTTTAAGCTCGTGTTTGAAGTGGGCTTTATGAGGGATGCTTATTATAGTAATGGGAAGGGCATTCCAGGAATGAGCAACAGAGAATTTATAGAGGGACTTGCCTATATTTTTAGTGGGTTTGTAGATGTCTAGAAGATGTTTGTCAGATGTGCGAAGCTGACGTGTGGGGTTATAGAGTGATACGATGTTAGAGAAGGAGGGACAGGAAGTGTGGCTATAGAGTATAACATGAGGGATGTGTAGTTGTGGAAGAAGGAAGAAGTTGTTTTTTAAATTCAGATCATAATAAAGACTTAAGACCGAGACAGTGGTGGGATTTATATTATATATTGGAGGCAAATCTAGCTATTTTGTGGTAAGTTTGTTCTAATTTAGAGAGGAGAGATGACTGAAGGTTTGTAAGGACTGGGGCTGCATACAGAAGACAGGGTAAGAGAAGAGAGATAGCAAGGGAGAGTTTAGTGGAAGGAGAGAGTAGTTTATGATTACGGTACAGAAGTCCAAGTTTTTGATTGTTTTTTTTTTTTTTATTCACTGGTTGATGTGAATGTCAAATTTTAGTCCATCATCAATAGTTACACCTAGTAATTTAGTATAGGGTTCAGGTGTGATTTTAGTACTGTTAATTGAGGTAATTGAGAAGGAGAGTTTAAGATGTACCATTGTTTTAGGCAGGAATACTAAAAGCTTAGTTTTTTGGGATTTAATATTAGTTGTTTATCAGTGAGACAGGTTTCGATGGAGGTGAAGGTGTCTTGGGTATGCGCAAGGAGTTCTGGAATGTTGTGGGTGCTGGAGATAAGGGCAGAATCATTGGCATATTGTAAGAGTGTAGAGAGCTTGGTAGCAGTGTGTAGTCTGTTTGTAAAGATATTGAACAAGAGGGGACCTAAGATAGAGCCTTGGGGAACACCTGTGTTGACGGGTAGAAATGGGGAGGTGATAGATTGCCAGCGTATTGATTGTTGTCTGTTAGATAAGTAACTAGAGAACCAATTTATAGCTGGGGTACAGAGATGGAGATCAGAAAGTTTATATATAATTATGGGGTGAGAGACTGTATCGAAGGCCTTGGAGAGCTCAAGGAGTAGACAGCAAACTAGGTGGTTATTATCAAAGGCTTCTGCTACAGTTTGAGTGAATGAGAGTAGTGCGGTAGATGTGCTGTGGTGGGGTCTAAATCCATGCTAGGTGAGAGTTAGAAGATTGTTGTCAAGCAGGTGTTTAAGTAGTTGGGTGCGGACACATTTTTCAAAAATTTTGGAAAGTGGGGAGAGTATTGCGATGGGACGATATTTGGATGGTTCGGTGGAGTTACCACCTTTGCGGAGAGGGATTGTGAAGAAAGCCTTCCAAATGTCTGGGACCAGCCAAGGCTCTTTCCAAGCCTCGAAAGCTGACCTGCTACTGTGGCCAAAGAAATGCTTCTTCTATCAACTGACTCATAAAGACTCCCAGTTCCATTGGAGATCAG